>NC_092334.1:140782500-141025000 GCF_046630445.1 Rutidosis leptorrhynchoides | reverse complement strand
ATAAGCCAAGTATAAACCCGAGAGAATTTATAACCCTTCCCCACACTTGAGATCATGCAATGCCCTCATTTGCATGAAATCAGACTATAATTATAAATTCATGAGGGTGATTAGTGTAGAAAAGTATTTAAAGATACCATAGAATTGCAGGATGATAGATGGTGCACCTCATTGTTCATTCCTTCTTGTATTATCACATATGTTTTTTTTTCTTCAAAAACGGTTGCTTTTCTGAACTGTTTGCTAATCTTTGAAAATGCGTCTTTTACCCTTACTCATCATGCATGTTTATTAACGAATTATGCACTAACCCGAACCCCTAATTTAACATTAAGTGGGGTTAAACTTCCCCACACTTAGCTGACGACATGTGAAGTCGGTAGAATAAGTTCCACGAATTAGAATAGTGAGCCAGTTATTTACATCTCGGGTGGTGTATAATATGTCAATGGGAATAAAGTTTAGGCCCACCCAATCGTCACTACTTAATTCTTTTTTAAGTGTAGCTTTTAGTAAATGGATATGTCTCTTTTCTGATTCTTGGTCAAATGGATCGTTATACACCGACATACATATTTCTATAGGGTGAATAATTCCTAACATTTCCTTCCGTTCATTCTCGGGATCAAAGGTTTCACCTCTATTACTCAATTGGGTGAAATCCGAGGTGTCATTATCTATTACAGCTCGTAGTTCATTTTCGGTAGATGACTCATCAATTGAGAATATTGGGTTGGAAGGTTGTGGAATGGTGAATTTCGGGATCGAAGTAGATTCTTCTTCATTAACGGTACTTATCGGTCCCACCATTTTGGTCTTGGGGGTAAAATTTTCAACGTTATCATTTTCCCAAGAGTACCAATTTGTCACCCTTTCTTCTTCTTCATCCATTGATGGATTGATGATTTCGTCGGTAGAGGCTAATGTGTCGATATGTTGTGAAATTGGTAAAGCTAAATAAAAAGTATCATCGGGATAATTGGTGATTTCGGAGCTCTCGAATTCATCAAAATTCGATGATATGAGATTTTCTTGCACAATACTCCTCAGATTAACAGGTGTGTAATCTGATAGAGTTTCAGCTTGCCTATTTACAAATTCTCTCATTTGTTCATTTTGAGCATCAAGTTCTTCGAATTTGATTTTCATATAATCTAAAGAATTTTCAGACACATAATTTTCCTCCTCTTCTGGTTGTTGAGTTTGGATATATTCTTGGGAATAATCCCAATTTGAATTGTATTCTTCATAATCATTCCATTCAGGTTCCATGGGTGCATAATTTTCCATAGGAACGTAATAATAACATTTCCATGTTGAGTGATAATCTCCACAGATTTCACAACCAGTTATTGTTTCGTTATTCGTGATCCAAGATTGACCGAACGAATTTTCATCAATACTCATTTGAGAGTATTGATTTCGTATGTCATAAAGAGTTTCCAAAATATTTTCGAGATTTTCCATACTACACTTTTTACTTAAATTTTAAATTAATAGACTTTTCTGATTTTGCCCACGTTTCGAATAGCCAATAGATGCAGCAGGTAGCCAGGACTCTTTAAATCGGAAGCCCACAACTCGCCACTAAAAAATCCAACTATTACTACGAACCAGAAAATTGGTGTCTATTAATTCAACCGCTTACAATAATTTTTTCGTCGAAATTTAAAAATAAAAATCTATATCCTAAAAACTAGCGAGTAGAAACGAAAAAGAAAAAGAGCGTCGAAAAATGTCGAAAAATAAAAATCAGAAAGAAAAACTTCAAAACTTAAAAATCTAAAAATTATATCTAAAAAGTTGCGCCTAAAGGTCTAAAGGTAAATGCAATTTTATTCGGAAAACGACAATTACTTAAATTGGCACTAAAATCTATTACAAATCAAAGCGAAAAATGGCGTCGCAAAATTCTAAAGCGCCTAAATCTTAAATCTAAAGAAAAAGCACTTAAGGGATTTTACGGCATAACCTAAAAAAAATTAAAAATCTACGGCAAATCTATAACTACAAAACTAATATTACGAACGACAAATATAAAATAAACGATAAAAATACAAATTATAACTAAAATGATAAAAATACAAATTTTATAAAAATATTATTTTTTATTATTATTATATAAAAATATTAATCTATATATTTAATAATAATAAATAAACTTAAAATTACAAATTATAAATTAAAACTAAAATTATAAACTAATTAAAACCCTAATTAATAATAATTATAAATTAAAAACCCTAACTGCATTTATGGCGTACCAGGTCAGAGTTGTCAGACCACTCCATGCGATCGCATGGGGTATAGGCTGATGGGTCATGCGACCGCATGACCTGTTAGTCCCGGTTTTTTTTATTGTTTTTCTATTAATATAAAGTATTTATATAAAATAAATAAAAACTTAATTTTAAAAAAAAAACCTACCTATTAGTTTTTGTAACTAAAAGAAAATACAAACTTTTTAATTTTTTTTATATTTTGAACAACTCTTAAAAATATATATATATATTTTTTATTTTTTATTTTTTATTTTTGTATTTTTAATATTTAAAACGTATTTTCACAAAAAGAAATTAAAACTTAATAAAAATCTCTTTTTTTTATAGCGTTGCGCTTTCGACGTTGTTTGTCCTCGGCAGCGGCGCCAAAAATACTTGATGTGCGTAGAGGTGTATACGAAAAAGTTATATTTTTATTGCAAAATATTATTAAATACGATACAATTTTACACAAGTTATTTATTTATTTATAAAGTGGATATACCTAAACCTTGCTACAACACTTATAGGCAGTGTACCTAATCGTACAGTAGTGTAGTTTTTAGTAAGTCCGATTTGTTTCACAGGGAGCTAGCCAAGTTTAACGCTATATTTTTAAAACTATATTTGTAAATATATAAATATATATAAAAGTAGTATTATTATTATAAAAGGGGGTTTTTACCGTTTAAGGACCGGTTTATCGATTTCAAAACTTTAGTCGCAGTTAAAACCTAATGTAAAATATTAAAAATAAATATAATTTAATTTAAAGCGTAAAATAAATGACAATAATTAAAGTGCGATAAATTAAAATGCGATAAATAAAATGACAATAAATAAAATTGCGATAATTAAAAAGTACGATAATTAAAAGTGCAATTAAATAAAATGACAGTAAATAAAAGTGCGATGAAATGTGAAATAAAGGAATTATGCTTATTTAAACTTCCGTAATCATCATGTTTGACGTGTTGATTTTAGTTTATTACCATGGGTTAATTGTCCTTTGTCCTGGATTATTCGATATGTCCATCTGGTTTTTGTCCATAATAGTCCATCAGTCATAAATATAAAGTGCGAGTGTCCTCGTCAAATTATCCTTATATCCGAAGTCAAATATTCCAACTAATTGGGGACTTAAACTATAATTACACCAATTTTCCTTGTATGTAATTCACCCCTATTTTAATAAGTCCATTGACTATTAATCCATTCACATGTCCGGTTAAATGAACAATTATTAGTACTTATAAATATCCCGCCCATCGTGTCCGATCGAATGTATGTGGTTATTTATAGGTACGTCCAATTGTAAATCTTTATATTAAATTAACGAACTATCATTCAATTAAACTAATATAAAGCCCATTAATAGCCCATAGTCCAATTTCAACAAGTGTCGGTCTTTTGTCCAAACTCCAATTATGGTACAAAGCCCAATTACCCCGTATTTAATATTTTAGCCCAACATCACGATTACTTCAATTTAAATAAGCATAATAATAACTTAGCTACGAGACATTAATTTTTAAAAAGGAGAACATAACTTACATTGAGTATTTATCGTGTAGCTTTACACAGACAGAACTTCGACTTTAAAACCCGTAAAATAACCTTTACATAACCCAAACTAACCTAATATAAAACTAAAATAATATATATTACAAATATATATATATATATATATATATATATATATATATATATATATATATAATATATATATTAAGATACAGAGAGATATTGATATTGTGTAAAGAACTCGGCCAGAATTCGTTGCATTTATAGGACCTGGCCTGGAATTTTCATCCATACGATCGCATGGAATTTTTGCCTTCTGGCCATGCGATCGCATGGCCACCCTGGATCCAGCTGTTTTGCTTTGTTTCTAGCTTGTCGACATAATTTAATAAATATATATAATATATATATAATTATATATATATTATATTATATTCTTGTGCATAGTAGACTTGTAATTTTAGGTCCGTTGCGTCGCGCGTTGATAGTTGGCTCAGGTCCTGGTTCTGGATTTTTGAACGTCTTTTCGTACGTGTAGATATCTTGTACTTTGCGTTTTGCAATTTGTAATTTGCACAAAAAATTATTTTCCTTAACTCCCAAAATCCGTGCAAGTCTTTAACTCACTTTTTAGGACGCTTTTGAGTGCACTATGTCTTTAAGGACCCTTTTCCAGTTTTAGTGGTACTTTTTCTTCAATTCTTTAATCTTCGTGCTTCGTCTTCGCATTTATTTATTTAAACGATTACAACTTAAAAATAGAATAATTACAACTAAAAACTTTACATATTGGGATGATATTGCTACTAAATATATGTTCATTTGGAGCACTATCAATAAACGATTCACAGTAGTTGATTTCATTGCGAGGTATTTGACCTCTATATGCTACATTTTACAAACATTGCATTCGTTTTTAAAAGACAAACTTTCTTTACATCGAAAGTTGACGGCATGCATACCATTTCATAATACATCCAACTATAATTGACTTAATAATAATCTTGATGAACTCAACGACTCGAATGCAACGTCTTTTGAAATATGCCATAAATGACTCCAAGTAATATCTCTAAAATGAGCAAATGCACAGCGGAAGATTTCTTTCATACCTGAGAATAAACATGCTTTAAAGTGTCAACCAAAAGGTTGGTGAGTTCATTAGTTTATCATAATCAATCATTTCCAATAATATAATAGACCACAAGATTTCATTTTTCATAAACATCATCTCATATCAGGCATTTCACACGAACTGCATAGAGATAAAAATCATTCATATGGTGAACACCTGGTAATCGACATTAACAAAACTCGTCTAGAATATCCCCATCATTCCGGGACTCTCATCGGACATGATAAACTCGTACTGATAATGCTAAAAATGAACATATATTTCATAGTATTATCCTTCAAGAAAGACAAGCTTTTAGTTGCAATTGTTCTATTTACAAGTGATATTCGTTTAAATAATAAAATATGAAGACAAAAGACACATTCGACGATTCAAAGACGCAAACGACCAAAAAGCTAAAAAGTACAAAGTACAATCCAAGTGGTTCAAATTATTGCTGAGAAACGTCTAAAAGTTACAAGAGTACGAGCCGCAAAACGCAAAGTACAAGATATTAAATCATACGAAAGGACGTTCGAAAATCCGGAACTGGGACATGAACCAACTATTAACGCGCGGGAACTGAAAGTACAAGTCAAATATGCACAAGAATATAATATAATATATATATAATTATATAAAATTATATATATTATATTATATTATATATTATAATAAAACTCAGCAGCCCACGTTTTAATCGACATGTGACCAGTGGAAGGCGGCCATGCAATCGCATGGCCATGAAGGCTTAATCCCATGCGATCGCATGGGATACTATTGCTGGACAGGTCTATAAATAGCAATCGAATTCGGACGAGAGGAGTATACCATATTCAATCTTATCTCTTACTCTCTCAATATGTATTTATATTTTAATTATAATTATAATTTTAATATTAAGTTAATAATAATAAGGTTATAGTGGCGAATGTTTTAAGTTTGTAAGTCGAAATTCTGTCCGTGTAACACTACGCGATTAATACTCATTGTAATTTATGTTCAACCTTTTTAAATTAATGTCTCGTAGCTAAGTTATTATTATGTTTATTTAAGCCAAAGTAATCATGATTTTGGACTAAATATTAAGACTGGGTTATTGGGCTTTGGACCATAATTGGGGTTTGGACAAAAGACCGACACTTGTGGAAATTGGACTAGGGGCTACTAATGGGCTTTATATTAATTAAATGATATCTCGTTGATTTAATATAGAGATTTATAATTTGATGTATTTATATATAACCACATACGCTTGACTAGGTACGGTGGGTGGGATATTTATAAATACTAATAATTATTCATTTGACCGGACACGGGGATGAATTAATAGTCACTGGACTCATTAAAATAGGGGTGGATTACATTCAAGGGTAATTGGTGTAATTGTTAACAAAGTATTAAAACCTTAGATTACACGCAGTCGATAACCTGGTGTATTCATTAAACAAAGTATTAAGACCTTGTTACAGTTTAAGTCCCCAATTAGTTGGAATATTTGACTTCGGGTATAAGGTTAATTTGGCGAAGACTCTCTTACTTTATAATTATGACCGATGGACTATTATGGACAAAACCAGATGGACATATCGAATAGTTCAGGACAAAGGACAATTAACCCATGGTAATAAATTAAAATCAACACGTCAAACATCATGATTACGGAAGTTTAAATAAGCATAATTCCTTTAATTTATATCTCATCGTACTTTTATTTACCGTCATTTTATTTATCGTCATTTTATTTATCGTACTTTAAATTATTGCACTTTTATTTATCGCACTTTTATTTATCGTTATTTACTTTACGCTTTAAATTAAGTCATATTTATATTTAATATTTTACATTAGGTATTTAATAGGGATGGCACCCGCGGGTCGTGGGCGCGGATCCACTACATCCATCACCCGCACCTGCGGATTTTTTGAAGATCCATTAGCCCGTGGATCTTGGTTAACAGATTTATTTTTAGATCCATGCCCGTACCCACGGATATTTGTGGGTCGTGGATTTACCCGCGGATCTTATTCATGAAATATATGTAAATTAAAGTATTCAAAAATCAAAAATAAATATCATTACATAATTCAAAGTAACATGAAAAACATCATCCAATCATATACTCATGTTTATGATATAATAAAATGAGAAAACATATATTAAAAACACTTTTTTTTTGGCTAAAATATGTAAAGCTACAATGTTTAAAATTAACAACCAAAATATAGTTGTTAAACCTAATCATACAGTAAGTTAACGAATTACTTATGTGATGGGTAAAAATTAAATTTATTAAGATGGTCTAATAAACGAAACAAATAACATGCTTTGATTACCTATTGGCCATTAATTCAGGGTGAAGATTTTCACCCATTTATAACGGGTATATCCGTGGATTATTCAAACGGGTCTTACGGATTTTTGAATCAGATTTTACCCGCAACGGATCTATTACATCCATCACCCACCCGCGATCCATCAACGGGTACAAGATTACATCCATCGCCCACCCGCGGGTAAAGATTTTTAATTTTATCCGCCCATCACTGGCGCGGGTATCCGCGGATCTCGGATTTTCTTAGATCCATTGCCATCCCTAGTATTTAATTGTGACTTAAGGCATAAAATCGACAAACTGGTCATTAAACGGTAAAACCCCCTTTTTATAATAACAATAATAATAATACTTATATAAATATTTATACAAATATAGTTTTTAAAATTATAGCGTTAAACTCAGCTAGCTCCCTGTGAAACGAACCAGACTTACTAAAAATTACACTACTCTACGATTAGGTACACTGCCTATAAGTGTTGTAGCAAAGCTTAGGTATATCCATTCAATAAATAAATAAATAACTTGTGTAAAATTGTATCGTATTTACTAGTATTTCGTAATAAAATTAATAGTATTTCGTACTATACCTCCCACACATCAAGTATTTTTGGCGCTGCTGCCGGGGACCCGAAAGCGAAACGCTATAAAAACAAATTAGTTTTTAAGGTATTTTTTGTAAAAATATAATTTTATATAAGTTTTATAAAAAAAATAATAATATTTTTCTATATTTTTAAGTGTTTAAGTAAAAAGAAAATATATTTTATTTAATTTATATAAAGTATAAAAGTATTTTTTTAGTTAATAAAAATATAATTTTAAATATCACTTATATATCAATTTTGTAAAAAGTATAAATTAAATACATATTTGAAAAGAAAAAAAAAACACTGAACCTGTCGAATTGTGGCCTGCATCTATCTGAACCTGCATAGCCATGCGACCGCATGGTTTCTACACATAAACCCCATGCGATCGTATGGGGTGGTCTGACACGTCTGTTCCTAGTACGACAGAATTAGGGTTTGATGTTTAATAATAATTATTATTAATTAATTGTTAATTAGGGTTTTAGTTATTTAATCAATTTTTAATTTTAGTTTTTAATTAATTTTGTATTTTAAGTTTTAATTAGTTTTATTAATTTATAAATTAGTACCTTTTATAAAATAATAATATAAAAATTATATTTTTATAAAAATTATATTTTTATAACTTTAAGTTTTATTTTTATTTTTTGTATCTTTTTAAACGTTTAATTCGTAATTTGTATATTTATCGTTCGTAATTAGTTTTAAACTTAGTCTTTGTCGTAGTTATTTTATATTTCTAGACTCTTAGTCTTTGCCGTAAAATCCCTTAAGTACATTTTCTTTAGATTAAGATTTAGGTGCTTTAGAATTTTACGACGTCACTTATAGCTTTAGTTTTAAATAGATTTTAGTGCCTAATTAAGTTATTGCCGTTTTGGATATAGAATTCCTTTAAGCTTTAATACCTTTAGACGCAACTTTTAGTCTTAAGTTTTTAGAATTCTAAGTTTCAACGCTTTATTTTCTTATTTTTATTTTTCGACTGTTTGTTTTTCGACTCTTATTTCTCGACGCGTTTTTTCTTTCTCATTTCTATGCTCTAGTTTTTAGGACCTAGAATTTTCTATATTTTCTTTAAATTTCGAAGAAATTTTTTTTATTTTAAGTGGTTAAATTGATAGACATCCAAAATTTTCTGGTTCGTAGTAATAGTTGGATTTGTTAGTGGCGAGTTGTGGGCTTCCGATTTAAAGGGTCCTGGCTACCTGCTGCATCTATTGGCTATTCGAAACGTGGGCAAAATCAGAAAAGTCTATTAATTTGATAACTTATATAATTTTTTTTTATTTTTATAACTAATAGGATATTCAGTGAATGCACCGAGCAAAACGTTCACCACCTTTCATACGTTTACCTCCTGTAACTCAATCAAGACATCTAGCCAACATTGTCGCCGTTGATTTCTCTTTAGAATCATCATCAAGTCGACCAAGTACTCTGATTCAAATTTTCGATAATCCATTTTTTGAACCCGACCTCACAATTGAGAACCCGGAGGATATTCAAGGACAGTTCAGAGATCCTGAACCACTAATCATTCCTCCTGAACCACAAATCATTCAACCAGAGATTGTCGAGGAAGAAACCATTAAATCAGAATCCTCTAGTGATTCAGATTCAACAAATCTAATCATGAAAAATCAGGAACCTCTAAGTATGGAGTATCGAATGAGAGCTACACGCACTGGTCAAGGTCATGCAATTACTCAACCAGACATTAATGCGCCAGATTATGAAATCAAAGGACAAATCCTACACATGGTAACTAATCAATGCGAATTTAGTGGTACGCTAAAAGAAGATCCAAACGAACATCTTCGAACCTTTAATAGGATCTGTACTCTATTTAAAATCAGAGAAGTTGAGGATGAACAGATCTATCTCATGTTATTTCCCCGGACTTTAAAGGGAGAAGCCAAAGATTGGTTAGAATCGTTACCTGAAGGGGCGATTGACACATGGGATGTCTTAGTTGAGAAATTTCTTAAAAGATTCTTTCCGGCATCTAAAGCCGTGAGACTTCAAGGAGAAATTGTTACGTTCACCCAGAAGCCAAATGAAACTCTATATGAGGCGTGGACAAGATTTGGAAAGTTGTTGAGAGGATGTCCTCAACATGGTTTAGACATTTATCAAATAGTACAAATATTCTACCAAGGATGCGACATTACTACACGAAAAGACATCGACTTAGCAGCTGGTGGTTCCATTATGAAGAAAACCGCAACTGAAGCTTACAAAATTATTGATAACACAGCCTCCCACTCACATGAGTGGCATCAAGAAAAAGACATCGTTAGATCATCTAAAGCGGCTAGAGCCGATTCTAGCAATGACTTTGATTCCATTTCCGCAAAGTTAGACGCTTTCGAGAGACGAATGGAAAAGATGACTAAAGATATTCACGCAATACGAATTAGTTGTGAGCAGTGTGGAGGACCACATTTGACAAAAGATTGTCTCAGTATTGAACAAACAATGGAACAAAGAGAGAATGTTTCATATATAAACCAAAGGCCTAGAAATAATTATCAGAATAATTATCAACCGCCAAGACCAAACTACAATCAAAATCAGAATTATAATCGAAATGTTCCATACAACAACCAACAAGGTCCTAGCAATCAACAAGTATCCAATAATACTTACTACCAGCAAAGACCTATTTTTCCAAATAAACCACCACAAACCGATGATAAAAAGCCTAATTTAGAAGATATGATGTGGAAGCTAGTTGAATCTCAAATGCAGTTTTTCACATCTCAGAAACAAACTAATGAACAAAATGCTCAAGCATTTAGAAATCAACAAGCTTCTATCCAAAATCTGGAACAAGAAGTGAGCAACCTAGCAAGGTTGATAGGTGAAAGAAAATCAGGGAGTCTACCTAGTGATACAAATGCTAACCCCTGGAATGAAACAGCTAAAGCCATTACCACAAGAAGTGGTATTACACTTAAACCACCTGAAATACCTGTAATTTCTGATGACTCTATTCCTACTACACAGGCACCACAGCCTGAGCAAGATAAGGAAACAGAACTGGTAGTTAAAAAGGTTAATGAAGATAATACAGTTAAGGCTAAACCTTATGTTAAACCATACCAACCACCGCTTCCTTACTCGAGTAAAATGAGAAAAGAAAGACTTGAAGCCGAGCAATCCAAATTCTTGGATATGTTTAAACAAATAAATGTCAACCTTCCTTTCATTGATGTGATTTCAGGAATGCCAAGATATGCTAAATTCCTGAAAGATCTAATCATAAATAGAAAGAAAATGGAAGAACTCTCGGATGTTTCAATGAATGCTAATTGTTCTGCAGTGCTGTTGAATAAGCTACCAGAAAAGCTCTCTGATCCGGGAAATTTCACAATTCCATGTTTTCTGGGTAGTCTTAATTCAATAGAAGCATTGGCAGATTTAGGTGCTAGTATAAATTTAATGCCGTATTCACTATACGCTAAACTAGACCTTGGAGAATTGAAACCAACACGAATAAGCATACAACTAGCCGATCGATCAGTAAAATATCCTAGAGGGATAATGGAGAACATGCTAGTTAAAGTTGGTACTTTAGTATTTCCAGTAGATTTTGTTATTCTGGACATAGAAGAAGATTCTCGAGTTCCTCTCATATTAGGAAGACCATTCTTAAACACGGCTAAAGCAATAATAGACGTGTTTGGTAAGAAACTGACCCTAAGTATAGAGGACGAGAGTGTTACTTTTTCTGTTGAGAGAGCCATGCAACAACCACAATCTGCAGATGATACATGTTATTATGTTCAAACTATAGATTCACATGCAGAATTGTTACAAGAATTTCCAGAATTACAAGGAACAGGAGAATGTTCTTTAGGAGAAGGAACTGAACCAGTTGATGAAGCTGAAATGTTAGCTACACTTATGGCTAATGATTACGAACCAACAACAGAAGAACTTCAAATGCTAAAAGAGGAAGACAGATATCGATACAAATCATCGATAGAAGAACCACCGATATTAGAGTTAAAGCCACTTCCAAACCATTTGGAATACGCTTATTTACATGGTGAATCTGAATTACCTGTAATAATATCATCTTCTCTTACCGAAAATGAAAAATCTCAACTCATTTATGTGCTAAAAGCTCATAAACCAGCTATTACATGGAAAATTCATGACATTAAAGGTATAAGTCCTTCGTATTGCACACATAAAATCCTTATGGAAGAAGGTCATAAAACATATGTGCAACGCCAACGAAGACTAAATCCTAATATGCAAGATGTTGTTAAGAAAGAAATTATTAAACTGCTAGATGCATGTTTAATTTATCCAATCTCTGATAGTCCATGGGTAAGCCCAATTCAATGCGTACCTAAGAAGGGTGGCATGACTGTCATCACAAATGAAAAAGATGAGCTTATTCCTACTAGGACTGTAATGGGATGGCGTGTCTGTATTGATTATAGAAAATTAAATGACGCCACCAGAAAAAATCACTTTCCCTTACCTTTCATTGATCAAATGTTGGAAAGGTTAGCTGGGAACAATTACTATTGTTTTCTTGACGGTTTCTCCGGATACTTTCAAATTCTAATCGCACCCGAGGACCAAGAGAAAACCACATTCACGTGCCCTTATGGTACTTTTGCTTACAAACGCATGCCATTTGGACTTTGCAACGCCCCTGCAACCTTTCAAAGGTGCATGATGGCGATTTTTCACGACATGATAGAAGAATGCATGGAAGTTTTCATGGATGACTTTTCAGTCTTCGGTGATACTTTTGAAACAAATGAATGCTTATTAGATGCGAACAATCAAATCTAGTTCTTAATTGGGAGAAATGCCATTTCATGGTTAAAGAAGGCATCGTTCTTGGTCATAAAATTTCAAAGGAAGGAATTGAAGTGGATAGAGCTAAAGTAGATGTAATTGCTAAACTTCCACATCCCACCAATGTTAGAGGAGTTAGGACTTTTCTAGGGCATGCCGGTTTTTACTGACGTTTCATAAAAGATTTTTCTAAAATTGCCACTCCTATGAATAAACTCCTAGAAAAGGATGCTCCATTCATATTTTCGGATGAATGCATCAAATCTTTTAATATTCTTAAAGAAAAACTCACTAATGCACCGATCATGATAACTCCAAATTGGAATCTACCATTTGAACTCATGTGCGATGCAAGTAATTTTGCAATGGGAGCCGTTTTAGGACAAAGAATTGAAAAACGATTTCTACCTATTTATTACACTAGTAAGACGTTACAAGGAGCACAAACAAATTACACAACTACTGAAAAAGAACTCCTTGCTATTGTCTTTGCTTTTGACAAATTTCGTTCATATCTCGTTTTAGCTAAAACGGTGGTTTATAATGATCATTCTGCTCTTAGATACCTATTTTCAAAACAAGATGCCAAACCACGATTAATCCGTTGGATCTTACTCTTACAAGAGTTTGATATTGAGATCCGAGACAAAAAGGGAGCAGAAAATCTCGCAGCTGATCATCTTTCTCGTCTTGTAAATCCTGAATTAGAAGTTCTAAATGAATCGGCCATACAAGACAACTTTCCTGATGAATATCTATTGAAGATCGATTATAATAAAATTCCATGGTTTGCAGACTATGCAAACTACTTAGTATGTAGATTCCTTGAAAAAGGGTTGACGTACCAAAAACGAAAGAAATTCTTTAGTGATATAAAACACTATTTTTGGGAAGATCCACATTTGTTTAAAAGTTGTAATGATGGACTAATACGCCGATGCGTATTCGGAGATGAAGCTAGTCAAATCTTAAACCATTGTCACATAGGACCAACAGGAGGGCATTATGGGCCTCAACTCACAGCAAGAAAAGTCTACGATGCTGGATTCTATTGGCCTACAATTTTCAAAGACGCACACCTTCTTTGTAAATCCTGTGATGCTTGTCAAAGGGCCGGAAAAATAAGTCAACGTGATGAAATGCCACAAAATGTCATTCAAGTATGTGAAGTATTTGACGTTTGGGGTATTGACTTTATGGGTCAATTTCCTAAATCTCATAATAATCTCTACATTCTCGTTGCCATTGATTATGTATTTAAATGGGCGGAAGCACAAGCTCTCCCAACTAACGATGCACGAGTTGTAGTCAACTTCTTAAAATGTCTTTTTGCTAGGTTCAGAACACCGAAAGCTTTAATAAGTGATCGGGGTACTCATTTCTGTAATAATCAACTTGAGAAAGTTCTAAAAAGATATGGAGTAACTCATAAAATCTCAACCGCTTATCATCCACAAACAAGTGGACCAGTTGAAAATACTAACCGAGCTTTAAAACGTATTCTAGAGAAAATTGTAGGCTCTAATCCGAAGGAATGGTCCATGAAATTGGAGGATGCACTCTGGGCTTCTAGAACAGCCTACAAAACTCCAATTGGAACCACACCTTTTAAACTCGTTTACGGAAAAGAATGTCACCTTCCAGTAGAAATTGAGCACAAAGCATTTTGGGCTTTGAAGACATGTAATCTTGATTTGCATGAAGCCGGACGTCTATGATTAAGTCAACTAAACAAATTAGAAGAATTAAGACATGATGCATATGAAAATTCGTTAATCTATAAGGAAAGAAAGAAGAAATGGCATGATAAAAGAATCAGAAGTTCAAAAGAATTTAAGGTAGGAGACCGAGTTCTTCTTTTCAATTCACGATTCAAGCTATTTCCTGGAAAATTGAAATCAAGATGGTCTGGACCATTTATAGTCAAAATATTTTTCCCATATGGAACGATAGAATTGATAAATTCAAATGAGATTGAACTTAAAGTTAATGGTCACAGAGTTAAACACTATATTCAAGGTCCGAGAGAAGTTGACAATGAAGTTAATCATAATTTCAGCTGTGACGATCACTCCAAATCTACATGGATGAACACATCATTCATCGATTTCATTGCGAGGTATTTGACCTCTATATGATACGTTTTGTAAACATTGCATTCTTTTGAAAAGGCACACCATAAATGAATATTTAAATCAAAAGTTTTCGACATCTGATGATATCTACATATAGACAATCATCGTAAATAATAGTTTACAATGGTACTTCCGTTGACAATGCAGTCAAAATAAGATACATGGTGATGATTTAGTGAATGCAACATTTCCTTGAAAAATATGCCATGTAAGACTCCATGCACATAGCTTGTCTAACATATAAGCAAACAGCGGAAGACTTCTAGGGAACCTGAGAATAAACATGCTAACAAGTGTCAACACAAAGGTTGGTGAGTTCATAGTTTTAATGTTTTGCATAATCTGTACATAAAGGTGGATCACAAGATTTCAGTTGTTTCATCCAGAAACGTTTATCAAAATAATCTACGAAATTGAGCACCCTGGTAACTAAACTTAACGTATATATAATTTATACCCTTATTTTAACATACATGCAACCAACATGTACAATACAAGCAAACCAACGTGTACTAAACTCAAATAGCATACGTCTGTTTTATAGTTCAGGCTAGGGTTTCTATACCTGGAACAGACGGAGATGTCAAGCCCTATGGATCCATATACAACTACTCGCGCCCACCAGTTCTTATAATTGGCAGTTACTAGTTACCAAAGCTAAGGGATTTTCGATTCAAACTCGGTGTAGAATTTAGTATGTACTTGTATCCATTGCGTTTAAAATAAAGTGCATGTATTCTCAGCCCAAAAATATAGATTGCAAAAGCAATTAAAAAGGGAGCAAATGAAACTCACCTTAGCAGTACATAAAGTTGTTCACCGAAATGTGATCGAAACTCGAAATACCAAATAACCGTAGATCTCAACCTAGAGAGCATATGTTGGTCAATAAATGTCTACCAAGCTAGGTCTGGTCATAGTGTATCATAATCCTAATGCTCGAGATCGACATACAAAAGTTATCCAAAGTTGTTTCAAAAAGTCAATTTTGACAATAGTTCAACAAAACGAGACGTGCTTTATATAAGAATTCATTTACTCGGCTGGTAATATTTAAAAATCCATTTTATCAATCTCGTAAACAAGTTGTTTAAATCTTAATTGCAGATTCAAAAGCAATTTCAATTAACGTCAATCATAATTCAGTTGATCATATCTTTTAATCCGTTCATCGAAACTATTCGATATCTAAATGAAAAGTTATTGATTTTTCGTTAGCTTTCCAAAAACATGTATATCATATACCTTTTACTAGTAATATATGTATTTAATTTGTGATTCATTATAAACTATTTAACGACGAAATTTAGTATACAAGCATGCATAAACATATATACTCGAGCACTAGACATGGATACACAATTAATATATAAAAGATAAGATATGAATGCTCACGTATCAATATTGTGATTCAATATTGCAGGAAAGTACGTAGACACAACGGAGATGATAAACACTAGGTTTGACTTGCGAATAGTACCCATGAATATTACCCATAACCTTCATAGCTATAACCCAAAGTTTCCTTAGCTCTATCCCGCTTGAAAACCCATTTTGAAAGTGACACGCTTATGACCTCGTCGTAGTATTTTTTTGTATAATATTAATTAATATTACTACTAATATTTCTAATAATAATATTAGAATTAATAATAATAATAATATTAATAATAATAATAATAATAATAATAATAATAATATTAATATTAATAATAATAATAATATAAATATAGAGAGTAGAGATACAGATGTGTGTGAAAAACATTCGCAGAAAACTGGAGAATTTATAGTACATTTGCTGAAACTGAACCCCATGCGATCGCATGGGTTTTATGCCTATTTCTCATGCGATCGCATGGCCCCAAAATCCAGCTCACAATTTTTTTAACTTTTAGCTTGTCGACATATTTTTATATAATATATATAATATATTTAATTTAAATTATTAATTATATATTATATTAAATTCACGTGCATAGTTGACTTGTAATTTTTGTTCCGATAAGTCGTACGTCATCACTCGACTCATGTCCCAGTTCCGGTTTCTCGAACGCATTTTCGTACGCTTAGAAAACTTGCATTTTACGTTTCGTGTCACGTACCTTTGTCAAAATATAGCCTTAAATTATCCCTAAACTATACCACTCAAAGTATATATTAAACTTTCGAGTGTTTTGGTTATTTACTTCTATAAATCATTGTCTCGCTATTTGTTAATATATATATATATATATATAATAACAATTCGTTTTATGACCAGTTTAATATTATATTTTATATATTTTCAATATTAATATATACGTTTTTAAATACATATCACAAGTTATTCATATATCTAATTCCAACAGTTAATATTCCTTATTATTGTATGTCTCCAAATTACGTTATTTAAACAAACACTTTACCATTTATTTTGAATATCGTTAAAAATGAACGATTTCCCAAATCAACGTGGACCTCGCAACAGAGACTCGTAATAATATCATAATCTTTAAGGGACTCAATAAATATCTTTTAATTCAATCGTTTGGCATAATCTTTTAACTCCGTAGTTAAATATATCAATTAGATAATCAAACCAATAAGCTTAATGCACAGTATCGTTTTCATAACACTTTGTTACGTTTTCAAGTTATAGTATATATATGTATCTATTTACATATATTTGTTCGCTAATCGTTGAGAACAATTGAAGGGTATTTGAATAGTTCAAGAATTTTAGGATTTAACTTCATAGACTTTGCTTATAGTGTCGGAAACGTTAAAGATTAAGTTTAAATTTGGTCAAAAATTTCCGGGTCATCACATCACCACCCAAGAAAACCCTCAGAATGAAAACATAAATATGTTTTTAACGACATATGAAAAACCAAAAGTGGAAGATGAGGAGGCTTCAAATTGGAGTGATGAAGAAGAATTTCTATATAAACTTCCCATTCCAAGAAACGAAGAAAAATGTGAACAAGTAGTTCAAGTAGAAGTGAAAGAACCAAGAAAAGATCACCCGGAAAAGGTTAACAAACCAACTCTACTTACTAAAGTAGGAGACCTAGGTGAATTTATCATTTCTTTCTTGCTTAATGATGGTGCTATGTATAATGGGCTTGCAGATTTAGGAGCGAGTGCAAATGTTATGCCTCTTTCCTTATATAAAAGATTAGGTGTAGGTAAATTAAGACCAACCAGAATAGGTGTTTAATTATTTGATCAAACCATTAAACACCCGGTTGGAATAGCCAACAATTTACTTGTTAAACCAAACTTCATAGTTATTAATATGGAGGAAGACCTTGATATTCCTCTAATTTTAGGTCACCCATTTTTAGCAACCACCGAGGCGTTCTTTGATGTAAGAGAAGGTAGAATGACACTTAGGCATGGTGATAAATCGGTCACCTTTGTGAATCGAAAGTTTCAATCTTCACCAACCAAAACTGTTGAACCAATAAAAGTGCCTAAGTGTGGGGAAGATGAAGCAACACCCAATGATGACCTGATAACAAAGAACCCCGTTGTTGATACAAAACTAGATGGACCCGTTTTTAACAGTTCAACGAAGAAACTTTATAAACGGATTCAAGATGCTAGGATTAAGGAGAACTTTAAGTTATGTAACCGATTAGGATCCAATTTATCGCCTAAAGAAAATGCGATGTTAATTGAATTTGTGAATGTTACAGAGGAAATCAACAAATGGCTTGAAGCAAAAGTCAGAGATATGCAAGTTGTTGATGTTCCAGTTGAAATTAATAATGAAGTTAATCACAAGTTCGAAACCACAGCTAGATAAGTGTGGGGAGATTCAAATGTTTTAAAGGATAATATGAATTTCTGTTAGAGTTAGATGCTCTGTTTTCGTGTAGTTCTCGAGAATGGAATCCGAATGGTCTTTCCCTAGAAGACCCTAAAGAACTAGTCTTCTCCCTCCATTCTGAATTTTTATTTCTTTTAGGTTTTACGAGATGAAGAATTCCTTTGATTTGAACCATGGTCTACTACTACATGCTATGATTACTAAACGTAATAATAACATCTTCCCGAGTGAGCTGGTATCATTCATAAGAGGCAAAATGGACGAAGTAAGGAAAGAACTCAGGAAGAATCATAATAATATACATTTTGGTAAAGGAAAATCAAAATCCGCAACAAAAAGAAGAGCACGACACTTTGAAAGATGTCATAAATGCGGAAAATGGTCACACGAAGGTGTAGTGACCCGAACTTTTCCATGTTTATATATATTAAATGAAATTGATATTTATATGATTAAGTCTTTCCAACATGTTAAGCAATCACACTTGTTAAGACTTGATTAATTGAAATAGGTTTCATATAGACAATTGACCACCCAAGTTGACCAATGATTCACGAACGTTAAAACTTGTAAAAACTATATGATGACATATATATGGATATATATATAGTTAACATGATATTATGATAAGTGAGTATCTCATTAGGTATGTTAACAATGAGTGATATACATAAAAATGAGTTTATTGAATTAAGAAACTCGAAACGATATATATAACGATTATCGTTATAACAACGTTTTACTTAATACATATGAATCATATTAAGATATTATTACACTATGTTTAAATATGATAAATGATAAGTAAACATATCACTAAGTGTATTAACAATGAACTACATATGTAAAAACAAGACTACTAACTTAAGGATTTCAAAACGAGTCATATATGTAACGATTATCGTTGTAACGACATTTAAATGTATATATATCATATTAAGATATATTAATACATCATAATATCATGATAATGTAATAATTTAACATCTCATTAGATATTATAAACAATGGGTTAACAATATTTAACAAGATCATTAACTTAAAGGTTTCAAAACAACACTTACATGTAACGACTAACGATGACTTAACGACTCAGTTAAATGTATATACATGTAGTGTATTATGTTGTAATAATACACTTTTGGAAGACTTCAAGACACATATCAAAGTACTTCTATTTAACAAAAATGCTTACAATTACATTCTCATTCAATTTCATCAACAATTCTACTCGTATGCAACCCTATTCGTACTCGTACAATACCGAACTCCTAGACGTATATACTATTGGTATATACACATAATAATTCAGCTCTTAGCAGCCCTAGATAGTCAACAAACATGTGGAACTAATAATTAGACAACTAGCATGACTTATGAGCAAGGAAACAAAAACAAGAACTCCTTTTAACCCCACTCACCTTCACCACTCACCACCTACTCCATTTCACTTCCAATTTTCTTCCCAATTCTCTCTCAAAACACACACACACTCTTCCATGAACATCTAAGTTACTATTTTTTCCAGCAAAAATCATCAAATACAAGCTTTGGTTATTACCTATAATCATCATAAAAACAATCACTCAAGAACACATCAAGAACACTTTCAAGTTTACAAGTTTACTTCCAAGTTTCCTAATCCATTCCAAGCAATCATCTAAGATCAAGAAACCTTTGTTATTTATAGTAGGTTATCTTTATAAATCAAGGTAATATTTATATTCAAGCTTTGATTCAATTTCTATAACTATAACTATCTTAATTCGAGTAATAATCTTACTTGAACTTGTTTTTGTGTCATGATTCTATTTCAAGAACTACCAAGCCATCAAAGATCCTTTGAAGCTCAAGTTATTTTTTCATCATTTTCAGTAGGTTTACCTACTAAACTTGAGGTAGTAATGATGTTCATAACATCATTCGATTCATATATGTATAACTATCTTATTCGAAGATTTGAACATGTAATCACTAGAACATAGTTTAGTTAAACTTGTTCGCAAACAAAATTAATCCTTCTAACTTGACTTTTAAAATCAACTAAATACATGTTCTATATCTATATGATATGCTAACTTAATGATTTAAAACCTGAAAACACGAAAAACACCGTAAAACCGGATATACGCCGTCGTAGTAACACCGCGGGCTGTTTTGGGTTAGTTAATTAAAAACTATGATAAACTTTGATTTAAAATTTGTTCTTATGGGAAAATGATTTTTCTTATGAACATGAAACTATATCCAAAAATAATGGTTAAACTCAAAGTGAAAGTATGTTTTCCAAAATGGTCATCTAGACGTCGTTCTTTCGACTGAAATGACTACCTTTACAAAAACGACTTGTAATCTGTATTTCCGACTATAAACTTATACTTTTTCTGTTTAGATTCATAAACTTAAGTTCAATATGAAACCATAGCAACTTGAATCACTCAAAACGGATTTAAAACGAAGAAGTTATGGGTAAAACAAGATTGGATAATTTTTCTGGTTGTAGCTACGTGAAAATTGGTAACAAATCTATATTAATCATATCCTAGCTAACTCATATTGTATTATACATGTATTCTAATATATTATGTAATCTTGGGATACCATAGACACGAATACATTGTTTTGACATATCATATCGACCCATCTATATATATATTTCGGAACAACCATAGACACTCTATATGCAGTAATGTTGGAGTTAGCTATACAGGGTTGAGGTTGATTCCAAAATATTATATATACTTTGAGTTGTGATCTAGCCTGAGGCTTGTATACACGAGGTCGTGGATTGATTCAAGATAATATATATTGCTTTATTTTTCTGTACATCTAACTGTGGACAACTAGTTGTAGGTTACTAACGAAGATAGCTGACTTAATAAACTTAAAACATTAAAACGTATTAAAAATGTTGTAAATATATTTTGAACATACTTTGATATATATGTACATATTTGTTATAGGTTCGTGAATCGACCGGTGGCCAAGTCTTACTTCCCGACTAAGTAAAAATCTGTGAAAGTGAGTTATAGTCTCACTTTTAAAATCTAATATTTTGGGATGAGAATACATGCAGTTTTATAAATGTTTTACAAAATAGACACAAGTAAATGAAACTACATTCTATGGCTGGATTATTAAACCGAATATGCCCCTTTTTAGTCTGGTAATCTAAGAATTAGGGAACAGACACCCTAATCGACCCGAATCCTAAAGATAGATCTATTGGGCCCAACGAACCCCATCCAAAGTACCGGATGCTTTAGTACTTCGAATTCATCATGTCTGAAGGGAGTCCCGGAATGATAGGGGATATTCTATATGCATCTTATTAAGGTCGGTTAGCAGGTGTTCACAATATAAATGATATTTATCTCTATGTATGGGATGTATATTGAAATATGAAATCTTGTGGTCTATTATTACGATTTGATAAATATATAGGTTAAACCTATAACTCACCAACATTTTTGTTGACGTTTAAAGCATGTTTATTCTCAGGTGATTATTAAGAGCTTCTGCTGTTGCATGCTAAAATATGGACAAGATTTGGTGTCAGCATGCTTGTATAATATTGTTTAAAACTGCATTCGAGATTTACTTTGTTGTAACATATTAATATTGTAAACCAATATGTATTGGTAGTGTGTAAGTGTGATATTTTAGATTATCATATCTGGATAATCTAGGTGGTGACTTTTTAACCTTGTCGATAAAATAAAGGTTATGGTTTATTTTAAAAATGAATGCAGTCTTTGAAAAACGTCTCATATAGAGGTCAAAACCTCGCAACGAAATCAATTAATATGGAAAGTTTATAATCAATATGAACGGCATATTTCAGTTGGTATCGGAGCGTTGGTCTTAGAGAACCATAATTTTTGTATTAGTGTGTCTTACCGAGTTTGTTAGGATGCATTAGTGAGTCTGGACTTCGACCGTGTTTTTCTTTAAAAACGATTGCTTAACATTTTTTGTTGGAAACTATATATTATTAACATGTAAATATTATGTGATATATTAATCTCTTAACATGTTTGATATTATGTGATAGATGTCTACCTCTAGTACAAATCCCATCGACTCACCTAATAATAATGAAGAGTCGAATATACTTTGGGAAGATTCACAAATTCCCGAAGATGAACCGGAAGAGGAGGAACCGGAAGAGGAGGAACCGGAAGAAGAAGATGTTCCGAAGGAAGAAATATTTATACCTACAGTAAATCGATTAAATAAAAGAAAATCCTCAACCAACGGACCAAAGTCAAAAATGGTCAATGGTGTTTCCGCCAAGGAAGAAAAATATTGGGAAGATTACCAATTTTCCGATGAATCGGATCCCGATGAGGATTCCGATGATGTTATAGAACTTACATTGACCCAATTTAATAAAGAAAAATAAAATAATAAGGGAAAAGGTATAAAAATAGAGAAACCTGATTCCAACCCCGATGAACTTTATATGTATCGGCAACGTCCGTATTTCCTAAAATGTAACAATAACCCGGGAACCTCTAAACCACCAGGTTTTTCTAAACCATTGTGGAAAACGACGGCTCGTATTAGAGGAACACCATATATCCCTAGAAAATTAGGAAAACGAACCAAGTCCGAAGAAGATGAAACCTGTGATTCGGATTAGAGGGTTGTAATCATGTTGTGTATTATATGTATTGTAGTGTACTTGTACTTTTATGTTCTATGTAAAAATTGCTTGTATTGTTTGTTAATTATTTTTTTTCTGAATCTAATCCTTGTCTATTTTACAGTATAAAAACAAAATAGACGTTAAGGGTAGACAACCGAATATTTTAGAAGACCTACCAGAGGATATGATTGAGGAAATATTGTCTAGAGTCGGTCAGAATTCATCAGCACATTTAGTTATGGCGAAATTAACTTGTCAAACATTTGAAAGACTTTCTAGAAATGCCTTAGTTTATAAAAGGCTTTCCTTCGATAGGTGGGGTATATCACATTGGGGAGACCGTAAGTTACATCGTATTTTCTTTAAAGCGTTAAATGCAGGGAACCCAAATGCAATTTTACGCTACGGGTTAAGAACCTATTTTGACTCAACATATCCTAACATAGGATTTCGTGAGTTAGAAAGAGCTTCTAACATGCAACATAAAGAAGCATGTTATACCTACGGGTTAGTGATGTTCTCTTTTTACCAAAGTGAGAAAAAGAATATCGGATTACAACTTTTAAATAAAACCTTCCCACAAGTGACGGATTCAGTAGTTTGGGTGAGAAACAAGGTTTTTAGATTATTACGGGGCTGTTGGACATTACGAAACCCTCGTCCTTTTGACGACATTACAACATACTGCCTAGCCAATGGTCATAACGGTTACTTTCCACAAGACCAAGGATGGGAAGTCGTCTTAGTAAAACCAGAATGCATGATTTGTTTCTGGACTTATGAATTACGTATCTTTATTTCTTTTGCTGAACAACTTGCGTATTAACTAGAATTGTCTTTATAGCTGCCGAGTAGCAAAGTTATTATGTGTTATATTTCATCCTATATGTATAATAGCGGTATTGTAAGTTTGTAAAATATTGTATAAAAATTTGAACGCGAAATTTTATTATAATTAGTTTTATCATATAGAATTGTAGTAGTTGAATTGTATATTAGCTACTAAGTATGAACTTAACGGGTAGGTACTACCCGAATTAAAACTATAAAACGCTAATATGAAGAAAAAGCTTTTATAAATGAGTTCATACTATGCTACGAAATACTATTGACTACTTTTAAAATTCTATATGATTAACTTAATTCTTTTGGGCTATTTTTGAAGGAAATGGCACCGACGAATTGTCAGAATTTGAACATGAGCGAGAAAGATTTCTGTGTTTTCCTTGCAGCAAACATAGCCGCAGTACAGGATGCGATGCAAAATAACAATAACTCTGGATCTAGCAGTGGAACTAATTCTACAAGAAATCGTGTAGGATGCTCCTACATAGAATTCACTACCTGCAAACCTTTGGAATTTGATGGAACCGAAGGACCAATTGGATTGAAATGGTGGACCGAGAAGGTCGAATCGGTGTTTACCATAAGTAAGTGTACTGAAGAGGACAAAGTTAAGTACGCTACGCATACCTTCACAGGTACTGCATTAACGTGGTGGAACACCTATCTTGAACAGGTAGGACAAAATGCTGCTTACGCACTATCGTGGTCGGCATTCAAGCAATTGATGAACGAGCAGTACCGTCCTAGAAACGAAGTCAATAAGCTCAAGGTAGAACTTAGAGAGTTACGAACACAAGGATTCGACATTACCACATATGAACGACGATTTACAGAGTTGTGCCTATTGTGTCTGGGAGCGTTCGAAGATGAAGAAGAGAAGATCGACGCATTTGTAAAAGGGTTACCAGTAAGGATTCAAGAAGATGTGAGTTCACACGAGCCCGCTTCCATACAGAAGGCAAGTCGAATGGCTCATAAACTCATAAATCAGATTGAGGGGAGAATTAAAGAACAAGCGGCCGAAGAAGCCAACATGAAACAACTCAAGAGGAAGTGGGAGGAAAACAGTGACAAGAGTCACCAGTACAACAACAATAACAATTACAACCACAACCGCAACAATAATCACAACAATAATCGCAATCCTAACAATAACTACAACAAACGTCCCAACAACAACAACAACTACAACAACCGTTTCAACAACAATAACAATCCCAACAACAACCTCAATAACAACAAACAACAGAAATAACCATGCATCAGGTGTGCAGAGTACCATCCGAATGCGTTTTGCATAACAGTTTGCACCAAGTGTAAGAGAAGTGGTCATGGCGCGGCAAAATGTGAGGTTTACGGACCAAAGAACAACAAAAATAAAGAAACAAATAAGGTCGGAATAAATAATGCCGACGTAGTTTGTTATAAATGTGGAAAACCAGGCCACATTATTAGAAATTGCCCAAACCAAGGGAATACTAATGGGCAAGGCTACCGAAGAGTTTTCAATATTAATGCGGCAGAAGCGCAGGAAGACCCGGAGCTTGTTACGGGTACGTTTCTTATTGACAATACATCTGCTTATGTTTTATTTGATTCGGGTGCGGATAGAAGCTATATGAGTAGAGATTTTTGTGCTAAATTAAGTTGTCTACTGACGCCTTTGGATAATAAATTTTTACTCGAATTAGCAAACGGTAAATTAATTACAGCAGATAATATATGTCGGAATTGAGAAATTAAGCTGGTTATTGAAACATTTAAGATTGATTTGATACCAGTAGAGTTAGGAAGTTTTGATGTGATAATTGGCATGGACTGGTTGAAAAAGGTGAGAGCAGAGATCGTATGTTACAAAAATGCAATTCGCATTGTACGGAAAAAAGGAAAACCCTTAATGGTGTACGGAGAAAAGAATAACGCGAAATTAAATCTTATTAGTAGTATGAAGGCGCAAAAACTAATAAGAAAAGGTTGTTACGTCATTCTAGCACACATATAGGAAGTTAAACCTGAAGAAAAGAACATCAGTGATGTTTTCGTTGCAAAAGAATTTCCCGATGTATTTTCGAAAGAATTACCGGGATCACCCCCACATCGATCCATTGAATTTCAAATAGACCTTGTACTAGGAGCTGCACCAATAGCTCGTGCTCTATACAGACTCCCACCCAGCGAAATGAAAGAATTACAAAGTCAGTTACAAGAACTTTTAGAGCGTGGTTTCATTCGACCAAGCACATCACCATGGGGAGCTCCTGTTTTGTTTGTCAAGAAGAAGGATGGTACATTTAGGTTGTGTATCGACTACCGAGAGTTGAACAAACTTACCATCAAGAACCACTACCCACTACCGAGAATCGATGACTTATTTGATCAACTACAAGGCTCATCAATTTATTCGAATATTGATTTACGTTCTGGGTATCATCAAATGCGGGTGAAGGAGGATGATATTCCAAAGACTGCTTTTAGGACTCGTTACGGTCATTACGAGTTTATGGTTATGCCGTTTGGGTTGACTAACGCACCAGCTATGTTCATGAACCTCATAAACCGATTGTGTGGACCATACCTTGACAAGTTTGTCATTGTTTTCATCGATGACATACTTATTTACTCAAAGGATGGCCAGGAGCACGAAGAACATTTGAGAAAAGTGCTAGAGTTGTTAAGGAGAGAAAAACTGTACGCTAAGTTTTCAAAGTGTGCATTTTGGTTGGAAGAAGTTCAATTCCTCGGTCATATAGTGAACAAAGAAGGTATTCAGGTGGATCCAGCAAAGATTGAAACCGTTGAAAAGTGGGAAACCCGAAAAACTCCAAAGCATATACGCCAATTTTTAGGATTAGCTGGTTACTACAGAAGGTTCATCCAAGATTTTTCCAGAATAGCAAAACCCTTAACTGCATTAACGCATAAAGGGAGGAAATTTAAATGGAAGGATGAACAAGAGAAAGCGTTTCAATTGTTAAAGAAAAAGTTAACTACCGCACCTATAATGTCATTACCTGAAGAGAATGATGATTTTGTGATATATTGTGACACCTCAAAGCAAGGTCTCGGTTGTGTATTAATGCAACGAACAAAGGTAATTGCTTATGTATCTAGACAATTAAAGATTCACAAGCAGAATTATACGACTCATGATTTGGAATTAGGCGCGGTTGTTTTTGCATTAAAGACTTGGAGGCACTACTTATATGGGGTCAAAAGTATTATATATACGAACCACAAAAGTCTTCAACACATATTTAATCAGAAACAACTGAACATGAGGCAGTGCAGGTGGATTGAATTGTTGAATGATTACGACTTTGAGATTCGTTACCACCCGGGGAAGGAAAATGTGGTAGCCGACGCCTTGAGCAGAAAGGACAGAGAACCCATTCGAGTAAAAGCTATGAATATAATGATTCACAATAACCTTATTACTCAAATAAAGGAGGCGCAACAAGGAGTTTTAAAAGAAGGAAATTTAAAGGATGAAATATCCAAAGGATCGGAGAAGCATCTTAATATTCGGGAAGACGGAACCCGGTATAGGGCTGAAATAATTTGGCTACCAAAATTTGGAGATATGAGAGAAATGGTACTTAGAGAAGCTCATAAAACCAGATACTCAATACATCCTGGAACGGGGAAGATGTACAAGGACCTCAAGAAACATTTTTGGTGGCCGGGTATGAAAGCCGATGTTGCTAAATATGTAGGAGAATGTTTGACGTGTTCTAAGGTCAAAGCTGAGCATCAGAAAACATCTGGTCTACTTCAATAACCCGAAATCTCGGAATGGAAATGGGAAAACATTACCATGGATTTCATCACTAAATTGCCAAGGACTGCAAGTGGTTTTGTTACTATTTGGGTAATAGTTGATCATCTCACCAAATCAGCACACTTCCTGCCATTAAGAGAAGATGACAAGATGGAGAAGTTAGCACGACTGTATTTGAAGGAAGTTGTCTCCAGACATGGAATACCAATCTCTATTATTTCTGATAGGGATGGCAGATTTATTTCAAGATTCTGGCAGACATTACAGCAAGCATTAGGAACTCGTCTAGACATGAGTACTGCCTATCCATCACAAAATGATGGGCAGAGCAAAAGGACGATACAAACGCTTGAAGACATGCTACGAGCATGTGTTATTGATTTCAGAAACAGTTGGGATCGACATCTACCGTTAGCAGAATTTTCCTACAACAACAGCTACCATTCAAGCATTGAGATGGCACCGTTTGAAGCACTTTATGGTAGAAAGGCAGGTCTCCGATTTGTTGGAGTGAAGTGGGGGATATACAGATTACGGGTCCGGATATAATACAATAATCTACCGAGAAGATCATCCAAATTCAACAACGGTTGAAAACCGCCCAAAGTCGACAAAAGAGCGACGCTGACATTAAAAGAAAAGATATAGAATTTGAAATTGGAGAGATGGTCATGCTTAAAGTTGCACCTTGGAAAGGCGTTGTTCGATTTGGTAAACGAGGGAAATTAAATCCAAGGTATATTGGACCATTCAAGATTATTGATAGTTTCGGACCAGTAGCTTACCGACTTGAGTTACCTCAATAATTCGCGGCTGTACATAACACTTTTCACGTCTCGAATTTGAAGAAATGTTTTGCTAAATAAGATCTCACTATTCCGTTAGACGAAATCTAAATCAACGAAAAACTTCAATTCATCGAAGAACCCATCGAAATAATGGATCGTGAGGTTAAAAGACTTAAGCAAAACAAGATACCAATTGTTAAGGTTTGATGGAATGCTCGTAGAGGACCCGAGTTCACCTGGGAATGAGAAGATTAGATGAAGAAGAAATACCCGCACTTATTTCCAGAAGATACGTCAACACCTCCAACTGCTTAAAATTTCGGGACGGAATTTATTTAACGGGTAGGTACTGTAGTGACCCAAACTTTTCCATGTTTATATATATTAAATGAAATTGATATTTATATGATTAAGTGTTTCCAACATGTTAAGCAATCACACTTGTTAAGACTTGATTAATTGAAATATGTTTCATATAGACAATTGTCCACCCAAGTTGACCGGTGATTCACGAACGTTAAAACTTGTAAAAACTATATGATGACATATATATGGATATGTATATTGTTAACATGATATTATGATAAGTGAGTATCTCATTAGGTATGTTAACAATGAGTGATATACATAAAAATGATTTTATTGAATTAAGAAACTCGAAACGATATATATATATATAACGATTATCGTTATAACAACGTCTTACTAAATACATATGAATCATATTAAGATATTGTTACACTATGTTTAAATATAATAAATGATAAGTAAACATATCATTAAGTGTATTAACAATGAACTACATATGTAAAAACAAGACTACTAACTTAAGGATTTCGAAACGAGTCATATATGTAACGATTATCGTTGTAACGACATTTAAATGTATATATATCATATTAAGATATATTAATACATCATAATATCGTGATAATGTAATAATTTAACATCTCATTAGATATTATAAACAATGGGTTAACAACATTTAACAAGATCGTTAACTTAAAGGTTTCAAAACAACACTTACATGTAACGACTAACGATGACTTAACGACTCAGTTAAATGTATATACATGTAGTGTATTATGTTGTAATAATACACTTTTGGAAGACTTCAATACACATATCAAAGTACTTCTATTTAACAAAAATGCTTACA
Source organism: Rutidosis leptorrhynchoides (assembly GCF_046630445.1). Classification (NCBI taxonomy): domain Eukaryota; kingdom Viridiplantae; phylum Streptophyta; class Magnoliopsida; order Asterales; family Asteraceae; genus Rutidosis; species Rutidosis leptorrhynchoides. Next base: position 140,995,174 of record NC_092334.1, on the reverse strand, counting down.
ATTACATTCTCGTTCAATTTCATCAACAATTCTACTCGTATGCAACCATATTCGTACTCGTACAATACCCAGCTCCTAGACATATATACTGTTGGTATATACTCATAATAATTCAGCTCTTAGCAGCCCTAGATAGTCAACAAATATGTGGAACCAAAAATTAGACAACTAGCATGAATTATGAGCAAGGAAACAAAAACAAGAACTCCTTTTAACCTCACTTACCTTCACCACTCACCACCTACTCCATTTCACTTCCAATTTTCTTCCCAATTCTCTCTCAAAACACACACACTCTTCCATGAACGTATAATTTACTATTTTTTCCAGCAAAAATCATCAAATACAAGCTTTGATTATTACTTATAATCATCATAAAAACAATTACTCAAGAACACATCAAGAACACTTCCAAATTTACAAGTTTACTTCCAAGTTTCCTAATCCATTCCAAGCAATCATCTAAGATCAAGAAACCTTTATTATTTATAGTAGGTTATCTTTCTAAATCAAGGTAATATTCATATTCAAGCTTTGATTCAATTTCTATAACTATAACTATCTTAATTCGAGTAATAATCTTACTTGAACTTGTTTTTGTGTCATGATTCTATTTCAAGAACTTCCAAGCCATCAAAGATCCTTTGAAGCTCAAGTTATTTTTTCATCATTTCCATTAGGTTTACCTTCTAAACTTTAGGTGGTAATTATGTTCATAACATCATTCGATTCATATATGTATAACTATCTTATTCGAAGATTTGAACATGTAATCACTAGAACATAGTTTAGTTAATTCTAAACTTGTTCGCAAACAAAGTTAATCCTTCTAACTTGACTTTTAAAATCAACTAAACACATGTTCTATATCTATATGATATGCTAACTTAATGATTTAAAACCTGAAAACACGAAAAACACCATAAAACCGGATATACGCCGTCGTAGTAACACCGCGGGCTGTTTTGGGTTAGTTAATTAAAAACTATGATAAACTTTGATTTAATAGTTGTTCTTATGGGAAAAATGATTTTTCTTATGAACATGAAGCTATATCCAAAAATCATGGTTAAACTCAAAGTGAAAGTACGTTTTCCAAAATGGTCATCTAGATGTCGTTCTTTCGACTGAAATGACTACCTTTACAAAAATGACTTGTAATCTGTATTTCTGACCATAAACTTATACTTTTTCTGTTTAGATTCATAAACTTAAGTTCAATATGAAACCATAGCAACTTGAATCACTCAAAACGGATTTAAAACGAAGAAGTTATGGGTAAAACAAGATTGGATAATTTTTCTGGTTGTAGCTACGTGAAAATTGGTAACAAATCTATATTAATCATATCCTAGCTAACTCATATTATATTATACATGTATTCTAATATATTATGTAATCTTGGGATACCATAGACAGGAATACAATGTTTTGACATATCATATCGACCCATATATATATATATATATATATATATATATATATATATATATATATATATATATATATATATATATATATATATATAAATATATTTCAGAACAACCATAGACACTCTATATGCAGTAATGATGGAGTTAGCTATACAGGGTTGAGGTTGATTCCAAAATATTATATATACTTTGAGTTGTGATCTAGCCTGAGGCTTATATACACGAGGTAGTGGATTGATTCGAGATAATATATATTGCTCTATTTTTCTGTACATCTAACTGTGGACAACTAGTTGTAGGTTACTAACGAGGACAGCTGACTTAGTAAACTTAAAACATTAAAACGTATTAAAAATGTTGTAAATATATTTTGAACATACTTTGATATATATGTACATATTTGTTATAGGTTCATTAATCGACCAATGGCCAAGTCTTACTTTCCGACGAAGTAAAAATCTGTGAAAGTAAATTATAGTCCCACTTTTAAAATCTAATATTTTGGGATGAGAATACATGCAGTTTTATAAATGTTTTACAAAATAGACACAAGTAAATGAAACTACATTCTATGGCTGGATTATTAAACCGAATATGCCCCTTTTTAGTCTGGTAATCTAAGAATTAGGGAACAGACACCCTAATCGACGTGAATCCTAAAGATAGATCTATTGGGCCCAACAAGCCCCATCTAAAGTACCGGATGCTTTAGTACTTCGAATTCATCATGTTCGAAGGGAGTCCCGGAATGATAGGGGATATTCTATATGCATCTTGTTAAGGTCGGTTACCAGGTGTTCACCATATGAATGATTTTTATCTCTATGTATGGGATGTATATTGAAATATGAAATCTTGTGGTCTATTATTACGATTTTATAATTATATAGGTTAAACCTATAACTCACCAACATTTTTGTTGACGTTTAAAGCATGTTTATTCTCAGGTGATTATTAAGAGCTTCCGCTGTTGCATGCTAAAATATGGACAAGATTTGATGTCAGCATGCTTGTATAATATTGTTTAAAACTGCATTCGAGATTTACTTTTGTTGTAACATATTAATATTGTAAACTAATATGTATTGGTAGTGTGTAAGTGTGATATTTTAGATTATCAGTTCTGGATAATCTAGGTGGTGACTTTTTAACCTTGTCGATAAAATAAAGGTTATGGTTTGTTTTAAAAACGAATGCTGTCTTTGAAAAACGTCTCATATAGAGGTCAAAACCTCGCAACGAAATCAATTAATATGGAACGTTTATAATCAATATGAACGGGACATTTCACGAAGGGAAATGTTCGAACAATCAAACACATTCCAATACCGAGTTCGTTACTTTATGCAGAGAAGGACCGTTCATATGTTTAGAAGAAAAGTTATTGAAGAATCGAGGTTACGCTTATGCAGCAATGGAGAACCAAATCGAACGACTCTCCTATGAGTCAGCTAAAGCAGGTCTCTGAGAATTCCATCTCACAGGTAAGTATGTACAGTTTTTATTTGTTTTTATTTATTGCTTTTAACCTTTTGATAATAAACGCTGAATCGTTCGCTATAAAGTATTAAATTGATATTCAATAAAATTAGGTATGCGAAACCGAAATTATTGATATCATACAAAAATTTAATTCATCACTGCGAAATTTACCGTTTATTCATAAGGTATAAATATCTTTAATCAATCAATCCAAAATATTTCAGAAATTCGTCAGGAGTATAATTAGGTAATATAGCCGAAATTACTTTACCCAAAAGAGGGACGTATATTTTTGTTAATATTTGATTGATTAAAGTGGGATAAAAGATCGAAAAAAGATTTTTATTTTTACCTTGTTTTTAAAATTAATATATAAATATATTATTTTTAAATGTAAGTTTGTAAACTAATGAATATAAATATTATTAATATTTATATGAAATTTTATGCATTTTAAATTTAAGTTTGGTGTGAATTTAAAAATAAAAATGTACTTTATTTCATTAAGTTAAAAAAATGATTTCTAAAATTCGCCGTGAGTTGAAGACTAGGTCGTTGAACCGAAATTGCTTTACCCGAGGACGGAACGAGAAATTTTATTATCATTATTTTTAATTTTATTGATCTAAATTATGCCAAAAACATTTTAAAAACCCAAAAATCTTTGCTTTTAAAACAATCGCTTTAAAATGACAAATTTTAAAATTTTGTCGAGAGACGAACTTGGTGAACGTACCAAAACGCCCTCAATTTAAAAAGAAACAAAATTTTAAAAATAAATTAATTAATTGTTTTACAAGTTAAAGTTTTTTTTTATAAAAAAAATAAAAAAAAATACAATATTACACCCCATGCGATCGCATGGGGTTTGCCTTGGAAAACCATGCGATCGCATGGTAGCCCAGAATAGGTCAAGTATCAAAAGCTCGGCGAGCTGGTTCTCTGACTCCATTTTCCACACACACATAGACAAACAAACCCACCAAACTCTCCCTAAAATCATAATTTTTCAACCAAAATTCACCAAATTTCTTGCTATAATCCGCTATATATATATATATATATATATATATATATATATATATATATATATATATATATATATATATATATATATATATATCCTAAAACTCTTTAGATTCGAATTTTAGTGTTCTTGAGCAAATTTTTACCTAATTTAATTTTGATGATTTAATGTGTAATTAGAGTTAAATTATTAGTATATTATTCTTATATAACCTAGATTGATGCTATCTGTCATGATTTGAAGCCTTAAACTTCAAAAATTTTAGAAATCTAGGGTTTGTGTTCTTGAGCAATTTGGGGTTTTTTTTGATATAAACAGATTATGGCCGATTTTTGTTATGAATTATTGCTAAATTAAGTAGTGTAACATGTTTAGGTTGCTAAATGATCCAAACCTTGATCATAAACAAGATTTTTGAGCATCAAAGTGGACTTTTTAAGTCTAAAATTCATGAACTTGATTATTTTGAAATAAATGTCATTTGAAACTTGTTTAATTGCTAGTAATGGTTATTTTAACATGTTATTTGAGTTGAATGCTTATGAACTTTGCATACCTTTTCATATATGCTTATTTGAGAAATTGAAGAATTGATAAAAATATGGAAATGAGTATAAGTTTAATATGGATTAAACATGTTATTGTAATTGTTTTAATTTGTTATTTTGCTAACACTAATGCATATTTGGATGCACAAATTTTGTGTTTAATATTTTTTGCAGAGAAATACAGATACGGACGGTGCATCATCGTCTAGACAACCTGAACAAGAACCTGATCAAGAACCGCAATCAGAACCACAACCTGAACAACAACAACATTATGATCAACACATGCCATACTATGAACCAGAACTACAATTTTTTATTGCCTACATAATATTTCCCGTTCACCATGTAATAGAACACTCAAGAATTCATGAACAAGAGTTACATCCCAATCTAAGATTTGATAGAAGCTGGAGAGATTACCCAACGTGCCAACGTAACAAATTTAAGCTTTGCACCAAAAATGTGGAAGTACCAAGGGTAATAGATTGGGAGCCTTTGGAAAGGGTCAACCTAGCTAACTCAGTTAGGCTATTGCTAATCCAAAGGTATGGAAACTCTTCTTTTCCTGATTGGGAACGTTTATTTACCACTCGTAGGCCTGTATATAAGGAATGGTGTGTTGAGCTAATGAGTATTATAGCCTTAAATAAGGATGTAGATATGTTAGACGATAAGACTTTTCTTAGATTTTTACTTGGAGGTAGGATGTACAGGATGTCCATGATAGACATGGCTAGGGCTTTACAGATTTACTTCCCCGCTGAATTATTATCACCTGATTGTACAACTTTAATTTATCAAGGTGAGAGGGTAGATAGAGATTTTGACGCTAACGTCGTATGGAGGCGTATGTCAAATTTTAATGTGTTTACACGGGGAGGAAGACACTCCTATTTAGATATTAATAAGGCAGAGCTTCGCATAATTCATAGATTTTTAGCAAACTCGATTACACAAAGAGGTAGAAATAAGGAGAAAGTGACCCTAAACTATTTATTCTACCTTAAGTGCATTCGAGACACTAGAGGCTTTGTTAATATCCCCTACTGTGTTGGGTATTATTTGTCCAAAGTTGTGGAAGGTATACAGGACGGGGGAATAATAGGAGGAATCATTTTTGTTACTCTCATTGGAGAGTATTTAGGTGTAGATAGGGAACACGGGGGTCTAATGATGGTAGTTGAGGAACAAACCGATACTATAGGTTTACAGGTATATCAAGGTGCACAGGTACTAAAACGGAGGCACAATATTCCAATACCATATCAGGGCACCCATCCACAGGTAAAGAGGGGTTCGGATGAGGAGATGGAGGAAGCAGATGACATTAGGGATGTCATTAGGGATAATTATACTGATGTCTTCCAGCATGTATATGAGGTGGAAATGAATAACCAGGCTAGGCATCATCAGTATGAGCAGTGGAGAGCCGCGGATGAGTATGAGCAATCCAGGCGACGCCAACACGATAGCTGGCAAGTTCATCAGCACCAAATCATGAGCCAGCTCTCATATCAGGTACCATATAACTACATCCCGACTCGGCCTGCTTTTTATCCACCACATCAGCCCGACATGCGACCACCCTTTAACCTGTACGACCCCAATCAAGCCTATCAGGACACCTATCACCAACCATGGAACCCGAGCGATGATATGAACTGGAATCCCTATCCAAATCAATAGTGTTCCATTGGTGATTTCTTATCTTTTATTATTTTTATCTATTTATGTTAAACATTTAACATTTTGATACTTTTATGTAATGTTTAACATTTTTATTATTTTTTACTAATATTTCATTTTTGTAATTTGAAAGTGGGATATTAAGTCCCATTTCAAAATACCATGCATGTTTATATTTGTATTGTATGTATTTTATCTCATGTACACAACAGGGTAAAACAGCGAACTTTCAAAGACTGGCATTAAGTTCAGCAAAAGCAATTAATTTTTACGACAAGATGCAAAATATATGTGAAATAATAACTGCAGGAATGAACAAATGATGTGCACCATTTATCATTCAAACAAACAACAATATTTTTGAAACTTTGGTAAAATTTAATCATTTTTCTACGATAATCACCCTCAATAATTTAAATTGTTACTGATTTCTTGCAAATGAGGGCATTGCAAGATCTTAAGTGTGGGAAGGAATTAAATTCTTTCGGTTTAAAAAAAATTGACTAATACACTTGGTTTAATAGCCACCGTTAAATTTTACTAGTAAAGCAGTAGTTGTATTAGAATCTAGTGCTCTCTGATAATAAAGAACAGCACTAGTCTTATATACTAACTACCCACTTCTAGTAAAAATTTTAAAATTTTTTTCAACTAAATGAACTCAAAATGATGTTTGTACATATTTATGAACGATAAAACTAGGTGTTAACACCGAAATTATTGTTACCTCGGAAAGGACATAAATTGAGAAACAACCCAAAACGCTTGAATTCATTTAAAATGGAATAGAAGAGAATAAAAAGGCAAAGAAAGAAAAATAAAAGCCAAGTGTTGGAAAAATTTGCCAAGTTATTTAGAACATATATCACATATTTTTGTACAAATAATTGAAGATACTTTTGTTTTGAATGATATTAATCAGTTTTACCCAGTTTATTGTAATATAAATGAAATTTAAAAGGAAGTAAAGTCTTCCGAGAAAAAGACACGCGCTTCTTGATTTAGGTCAGGAAGTTGTCGTTCAGACCAGTTGTAGAGTCTACGAAAAATCTTGAAAAGTTTTTTCAAAAATCAGCTGGAAATCCACGGACCTCAGCATCAAACAGGGTCGCCAAGTGGTCAGACTTATCCTAACCATGAGAGGATCTGTCTCGTACAATGGGGGGAACCATGAAAATTAGCTTATAAGACTAATGAATCAGATCCCCAGAAAGGATAATCTCCTTAAAAGATTAAAAATCAGCATTTAAGCCTGATATTACTCAATCTTTGAGATTGACCTTAAAGATTGAGAATTCAAACTCATGGAATTCGATGATGTCTAAACTCGAGCTTGAACGAGAAAATATTTTGATCAAATTATAAACCGATTTGTTTTCTGAAAACCTATTTTCAATGCGTTCATTACCATTGAACGTAAAATTCTAGGAATTCACCTGGAATTTATTAGGTCGCATGAACCAAATCGGGTGTCAACCGTAAGAACGGTGGTTGCATAGCATGGTCGAAGACAGGACCTTGTGCCAGACCGAAAAACTATAGGGTGATCTTTATTATTACTCCTACAAAGGATAGTAATTGCATCCGACACGATGTAGACCATAATCAAAAGCATGTCATTAGACATTGCCTTAACAGTTGCTTGTTCAACGCTTTCCTTTACAACCGGACGGTAGTTTACCGAAAGGTAATATACGGAGCAAGTATACCGGACGTGTTGCTTTCCTAATACAAGGTTAGCAAGTGGGTGACACAAAACCGTAAGTTTTGAGCTAAAATTTTCAAATCTGAAACCCACAAAACCCACAAAAATAATTTGCGAACACCGGCTAAGGGTTATTCCGAAAAACTTGTCTAGGGTAAAATCTAGCATGTATTTTCAAAAGATCAAATGTTTTCATAAAGATCCAATTTCCTTAAGGATCTAAATTTTCATAGTCATGTGGGAGTGTAAACCATAACGTTACTATCATTGTTCATACCGCCGTATCAAAATCACTGATGTACAAAGTGTGAAGAATAAAGAAGTGATTCTAGTAAAGTTGTATTCAAGTTCTATATTGCTTGAGGACAAGCAACGCTCAAGTGTGGGAATATTTGATAATGCTAAAAATGAATATATATTTCATAGCATTATCCTTCAAGAAAGACAAGATTTTAGTTGCAATTGTTCTATTTACAAGTGATATTCGTTTAAATAATAAAAGGTGAAGACAAATGACAGATTTGACGATTTGAAGATGCAAACGACCAAAAAGCTAAAAAGTACAAAGTACAATTCAAGTGGTTCAAATTATTGCTGAGAAACGTCTAAAAGTTACAAGAGTACGAGCCGCAAAACCCAAAGTACAAGATATTAAATCATACGAAAGGACGTTCGAAAATCTGAAACCGGGACATGAACCAACTATTAACGCGCGACTCAACGGAACTAAAAGTACAAGTCAACTATGCACAAGAATATAATATAATATTTTTTATATATATATATATATATATATATATATATATATATATATAATTATATAAAATTATATATATTATATTATATATTATAATAAAACTCAGCAGCCCATGTTTTAATCGACATGTGACCAGTGGAAGGCGGCCATGCGATCGCATGGCCATGAAGGCTTTATCCCATGCGATCGCATGGGATACTGTTGCTGGCCAGGTCTATAAATAGCAATCGAATTCGGACGAGAGGAGTACACCATATTCAATCTTATCTCTTACTCTCTCAATATATATTTATATTTTAATTATAATTTTAATTTTAATATTAAGTTAATAATAATAAGGTTATAGTGGTGAATGTTTTAAGTTTGTAAGTCGAAATTCTGTCCGTGTAACACTACGCGATTAATACTCATTGTAAGTTATGTTCAACCTTTTTAAATTAATGTCTCATAGATAAGTTATTATTATGTTTATTTAAGCCAAAGTAATCGTGATATTGGACTAAATATTAAGACTGGGTTATTGAGCTTTGGACCATAATTGGGGTTTGGACAAAAGACTGACACTTGTGGAAATTAGACTAGGGGCTACTAATGGGCTTTATATTAATTAAATGATATCTCATTGATTTAATATAGAGATTTATAATTTGACGTACTTATATATAACCACATACGCTTGACTGGGTACGGTGGGCGGGATATTTATTAATACTAATAATTATTTATTTGACCGGACACGGGGATGAATTAATAGTCACTGGACTCATTAAAATAGGGGTGGATTACATTCAAGGGTAATTGGTGTAATTGTTAACAAAGTATTAAAACCTTGGATTACACGTAGTCGATAACCTGGTATATTCATTAAACAAAGTATTAAGACCTTGTTACAGTTTAAGTCCCCAATTAGTTGGAATATTTGACTTCAGGTATAAGGTTAATTTGGCGAAGACTCTCGCACTTTATAATTATGACCGATGGCCTATTATGGACAAAACCAGATGGACATATCGAATAATTCAAGACAAAGGACAATTTTCCCATGGTAATAAATTAAAATCAACACGTCAAACATCATGATTACGGAAGTTTAAATAAGCATAATTCCTTTAATTTATATCTCATCGTACTTTTATTTATCGTCATTTTATTTATCGTCATTTTATTTATCGTACTTTAAATTATTGCACTTTTATTTATCGCACTTTTATTTATCGTCATTTACTTTACGCTTTAAATTAAGTCATATTTATATTTAATATTTTACATTAGGTATCTAATTGTGACTTAAGACATAAAATCGACAAACCGGTCATTAAACGGTAAAACCCCCTTTTTATAATAATAATAATACTACTTATATAAATATTTATACAAATATAGTTTTTAAAATTATAGCATTAAACTCAGCTAGCTCCCTGTGGAACGAACCGGACTTACTAAAAACTACACTACTCTACGATTAGGTACACTGCCTATAAGTGTTGTAGCAAGGTTTAGGTATATCCATTCAATAAATAAATAAATAACTTGTGTAAAATTGTATCGTATTTAATAGTATTTCGTAATAAAATTAATAGTATTTCGTACTACACCTCGCACACATCAAAGTACTAAAGCATCCGTAACCCGGATGAGGTTTGTTAGGCCCAATAGATCTATCTTTAGGATTCGCGTCAATTAGGGTTTATGTTCCCTAATTCTTAGATTACCAGACTAAAAAGGGTGATATTCGATTCGATAATCCAACCATAGAATGTAGTTTCGATTACTTGTGTCTATTTCGTAAAACATTTATAAAAGCAGCGCATGTATTCTCAGCCCCAAAAATATATATTGCAAAAGTATTTAAAAAGGGAGCAAATGAAACTCACAATACGATATTTTATCGTAAAAATATGCATACGACGATACTGAACCATGTAAGGTTGGCCTCGAATTCACGAACCTATATCAATTATATATATTAAAACATATAATCGTAATCGAACAAGTTATGCATTATTATTAATTGTTATTTTAGTAATTTGTATGTTTCATTAATAACTAAATTAACTATATTTATTTTATATACTTTAGATAAATAGTTAGTAGTTATTATAAAAATATTAATGTCGTTATGTGATATGTATTAAATATATTCTTATATAGTTATTTATTTGGTAAAATAATATCAATAATAATAAATAACAATTTGTATCTTTTTATGATAATAATAATAATAATAATAATAATAATAATAATAATAATAATAATAATAATAATAATAATAATAATAATAATAATAATAATAATAATAATAATAATTAATGTGCAAAATGTTTATATGAATTGTTGTATGAAATAGTATGGAAAAATACCGATTAAAGATTGCTACACACTAACGGGCAGTGTACCAGATCGTGTAGTAGTATAGTAAATGGTAAAATCCGTGTATCGTTCCAAAGACAATATCTAAGTCAAATTAGGATTATGAACTAAATTGTGATTAACTAATAAAATTACAATTGCAAGATATTTTGGTTTGCCCTTTTACGATGGGCGAATCAAGTGATGAATAAGATTAAAAGACAATATTTTTGGTATTTTAAGTTTATGAAAGTAAAAGATAGTTTTGATATCAAATTAAGGAAATATGCTCATCCAGACTTTTTACCCTTAATGTTGAATGTTATTTAGGATTAAGATCGGATTGATTGGTTATGCATGAGAACTAATTAATTGGTTCACCAAGAGTAGTCTTGCGCAAACACTCAAACGGGATTACACGACGCAAATGATGTTCTTGTCATCTAAGACCTCCTATTTGTAATCAACTAATTCAACTAGTTTGAAGACTTGAAGAATGATCAAGTCAATGGTGTGTTGTACATGATCCACTCCTATATCAACTAAAGGTTTAACTTAGTTCATTCCCTTGGTCCAGTTAAATGCTCAATTCACCCAACCCAAATAATTAACTAAGTGTTATAATAAGATCCCTATAAACGTCACTAGATAAGGCAAATCACTAGCACATATTAATTAATGGAACTAGGTAGTTGAAAGTGTGTATAACATATTCTAAGGAATTGGTCATTCTTCTAGACAATTACACATGCTAATTAAGCTATTCCAAAGTATCTACAAGAGTCGTTCTTACATTCTTATGTAAATTAACCATTTAAACGCAACTTATCCCTTTTGGTAAAAGACGGATAAACACATGTCACTAGGTGTAAATCAATACATTAACTTAACAAGATGATGTTTCTTAATCAAATGAACATATCAACTAGTTGAATCGAATGGATTAAACTTAACAAGAATGGTTTTTGTATTCAAATATCAAACTATCGTGCATAATAACAATCAATCAATAGTAAACATTCAACATTTCGGTTATTTATCTAGATGAACATAAAATGGACTAGCCAACAATCATGCTTGAAAACTTAAACAAAACAGTAACAAAGATAGAATTCATTGTAAATACACGATTGACCTTTTAGGAGTAATCTTGGATGAAGCTCTTGAATGATCCTTGATTCTTCAATGATTTGAGTGCTTAGATGCACTTTGATAAGCCCAAGAACTGCTTTAAATCGTATGTTTTCGTCTCAGAACAGAAAGTAAAACTGGTCTCTCAGAAATGAAGCTGGAAATGGAATTAAATAAGTTGAACAGTTGGTGAAAAGCACTGTGCGCGGCGCGCACAGTAAGGGTGAGCGCACTCTTCACCTAACCCACTTTTTCTTTACAGCTCGACATCGTACGTTAAAATCTGCTTTTCTGGTAAAAGTGCGCGTAGGGGTGCGCTGGGCGTACTACTGTGCGCGGCGCGCACAAAGCTTGGCGCACTTTGGTTTTGGCCAAAAAATCTTCTGATCAAAATTATGCCTTCTGCGCTGAGCGCACCCTTTGTGGTGCGCTGAGCGCACCCTTCTGTCTTTGGCTTTCTGGTCTTGGTTTCGATCTCTGAGCTGTATCACACATAATCTTCCATATTTCTTCAAGTTTACAATGATTCTAGATTATATTACAATAATATGAAATACAAACAGAATTACTATGTTTACATACGAAATAAACGACAATAGGACGTGATATTACGACTAAAGATATGACTAATTTGAGTAATATCAAAATCCCCCATACTTAACTCTTGCTTGTCCTCAAGTAAGTCTTGTTCTAATCATTCGTATACAAAGCACAAACATCAATGAATCACACGCATTATTTGAAGTACATATTACACGAATCACACGAATCACGTAAAACACACACAAACTCACGCTATATGAAACCCATAAAACACAAATGGAATACACACTCACACTTTTATGAACACATATTTACACAATTGGAATACACACTCGTTGAGGTACACACACAATTTATAAAACACACGCACACATTTGGATTATTTGGGAGAGACGAACTTCGGTGAAAGTTCTTTAAAAGTTTGGATCCTTAGGGAAAATTGGATCTTTAAGAAAACGTTTTAAGATTTTGAAAATGTCAATGCTAGTTTTAAACTAGACACGTTTTCCGGTTTTAACCTTAAATTCCGGTTGAGGGTAACTGAAAACCGAAGTCTCAGTCAGCGATTAGCAAGCTATCCGCCCCCATGATTGTAGTATCATGGAACTCTTAACCGGGCACCCCCTGATGCGATATAAATATCGGTCTTGCATGTTAATTTGTACAATTTAGATCAAGGGTTAAAACTGCGAAGACTGAGCTATCGTGCGGGACAGATCCTGCTCCAGCTTATATACCGTAATCGGTTTTACACTGGACAGCTCCTTGGATTTACCCTACCAAGTTTATTTTCGGATTTGAAAGTTCAAGACTTTCCCTTCCCACTGTACCTTATATCGTGAAATGATACTGGTATGAAATGATATAGTTTAGGAAGTTTGCTATATCAAGTAAGGCGACATTCGGAAGACTTTACTTCCTTCAAGGATGGACTAGATGCATCCTTTCCATTTAATGACTTTTATTTCTTTTATTTCCAAGCCAAAAGTACTTTAATTGTTTTAACTTTGCAAAACTTTGTGATAATAATTCGAAAAGATTAGTAACATCCCCCACACTTGGCTTTTTCGCTAATACTTTTAGTTCAAAAATTTAAAAATTTTCATAAAATGCGACAATAAGAGCCAAGTTGCATTGCATATCCGAGAGAATTACCCCCTCCCCCACACTTAAGATTAAGTAAGGCCCTCATTACTTAAAATCAAAAATAATTTAAAAATTCACGAGGGCATTAGTGTGAAAAGAGTTCGAAAAACCTTGGCATAAAACCGGAGATCGTGAAATGTAGGTGAGAGATGGCACTGAACTTAATGCCAGCATAAGAACATCGTTCATTCCTTGATCTCTATCACAAATTCCAAATTGATTGTACTTCGCTGAAATTAATGCCAGCATCACTAAACCTTAACAATAAGAAATAAACAAACACACAAAATAAAATAGATAAAAGTGGTGTATTTAACACAACCACCACAAACGTCAAGCGTACAACATAAATATTCTAATTATTACACACCATTGTTTTAAAAGAAACCATTCTGAAAATTACCAAAATGTTACCAAATAGGGCACATGAGCCCTCTAATTGTCACCAAAGAAATTACCAAAAGACAAGCCGGAGTAGGTGCCCGAACCATCATTCCTAGGTCTTCCCTGCGGGTATTGCTCCTCAAAGCATCTTTGTGCATCTTGCATGGCCGCTTGTTCCTCATATAACGGAGGACTAGGAATTCGGTTTGGTGTGTGGTAATAGGTCGGATGTTGGTAGGAAGTAGCATAATATTCTTGTGGGTTTTGCATATATAAACCAACATTATAGCGAAGCCAATCGCCCCTGTAGTTCCCCCACCTTTGGTCGTACCTTACAGCCCTATTATGCTCGCGCTGGTCTTCTTGATATTGGTTGAATTGTTGCCTTTGTTGCTCATATTGGTCATCCCTGTGTTGATAACCTACCTGCATGTCATGAAACCCAGAAATAACTTCCTCCAACTCTTCTTCCCTAGACCTTTGTGTCCGCCTACGCCTTCGCCTTTGAACTTGTGGTAACTCTTCTTCAGTTTCAGGGTCTTCCATGCGAACCTCTTCCTCCACATCATCTCTTCCAACACCGCTACCACCTGCTTCATGATCATGGGTACGGGGTGGTTCGTTTACCCTCGGAACAAATGGAATAAGCCTTTGATGATTATTATAGCTCAAAAATTCTGCATTCAAATAATAAGTCTTGTTTAAAGGCTTCATTGTTGTACTGTTTGGAATTAACCGAGATAAATCGACACCAAAATGCCTAGCAATCTGGGTGATGTAATGCCCACCAACAATCTGATTTAACCCTCTATCTCCCCTCGAATTAGCAAGATAATCTGCCAACGTAGATGGAATGTCGACACTGCTTTGGTTGTAGATTTTGTCTACAAGAAAAACATCGAGACGTGTTACCTTATTTGTGCCATGTTTTCTTGCATTAAACGTACATGCAACTAGCCAATGAAGCATTATTTTGTCTTTATCACTTATATCGGTAAACTTGCTCAGGCTAGAGGAGAATTGAGTGTCGCTCATATCGTTCCAAAACGGGCGTAGATCATAAGAATCGTCATAATACTCGGATGACCGCAAATAAGCATTGAGTTGGTCATCATCAAATTCGATATACATCTCGAATATTCGAGCAAGCTCAATTTGACTAAGTGCCCGATTGATCCCACCTAAACGAAATCTAATGAAGTTTTGATTTGTCGGGTCCATAATGAGATCAAAACGTAAAGATGCTATGAACTCTTTGCATAATTGCGGGTATATGACATCATTGAACCCCATAATTCTTTCCCATGCCCTGATTGTTATTAACCTTCCCGTTAAAATCTGGTATTTAACTTCCAACATTCTCGACACTCTATCATATTCCCGTGCTTCTACCAATGGAGCCGGGTCAAAATACCACGTGGCATCACATGATTTGTTAGCTACCCAATTATATGCACTTGCGTAATCCAGATGGTCTCGGACATAAGCTAACCAAATCCTTGGATCATTTTGATCCGGTGATCCTTCGAGTGAAGGTTGCCGTTCATTTGGTGGAGAATTTTTCTCATATGAAGAATCTTGTTCTTCTTGGTACCGGTGTGAAGGTTCTTCTTATCGTTGATTTCCCCATGATCTAAAGTTGTACTGCACACATAAGACATACACCAAAACAAAAGAGGTGCATAGAAAATAGTATGCATTAGTGTGAGTTTATCATAAATCAAGTATATGTTCAAAAATACATATAGCACATAATTATGTTAATCATTCATGTAAACATTTTCTCAAAAGATCCAAGATTAACATAACTAGTCTAGCGTTTTAGAAACCAAATTTGAACATGAACCTCATATCATTCTCATCCCTTTAACAAACTATCACATTAGACACAAAGTAATGGAAACTTAACAATTTTCAAGTATTTATCTCAATTAAGAACCAAAACATGTTAGATTTCCAAAACATGAACCATGTCATGCTCAAAATGTGATACATATTTATGAAGTACACAAATTATCTCAAACATTCACAAACACTTAGCTAGGAACCAAATTCAACCAAATTCAAAGCCAAAATTCGGATTTAAATTCTACATAAACCCTAGAATCATGAATATACCCAAAAAATACAATGTAATATGATTTCAAGGCATACAAGGCAATTATAACAACCTAAAGCATGTTAATGTTTATAACAATTATCAATTCAAGAAAACCCACATAAATTTCTTAAACAATCCGAAAAATTAAGCATGAAATCGAAGTATTGGAAAGAAAATTAAGTGGAATCATATGAACATACCCTAGGCATCTTGATTTAGGCTTTGATTTTAGAAGAATTGGTTAAAATTTGAAGAATTGAAATTAGGGTTTAGAGTGTTTTAGTGAAAGAGAGCAAATTGGATCTGTAATTTTTAGGTAAGGAATGAATGAAATCGAGTGTGTGGTGTTAAAGAGCAGATAAAATTGTGGACCCCACAAAAATTTGAAACAGATCCGAGCTAAATGGAAGAGTGCACTGAGCACACACGTAGGGGTGCGCGGCGCGTACTAGTGCTCCGAGCTAAAAAACCTACTGACCAAGTTTTTACAAAGTGCGCTGAGCGCACATATGAGGGGTGTGCGGCGCGCACAGTTGTTTTTCAGGTATTTTTCGCGTTTTGTTCAGTACAGGGAGGTTGGTAACAGATTGGTGATCGTAATGGCATTTAAAAATCACTCAAAATCATGTAATTCACACAAAAACCTATTTTTAACATTTGTGAAGGTTTAAAAGCGAGTCGCTTCACCCGACTCTCCCCCAAACTTTAGGTAGCTTTGGGGTTGAAAATGAGTTTTACCTCATCTTCAATGTTCATGAGTCCATCAACATATAGTTTGACCCTGTGTCCGTTTACCTTAAACATATCACCCTTCGCATTCCGTAATTCCACCGTTCCATATGGAAAAACCTTGTTAACAAAAAATGGTCACATCCATCGGGACTTGAGTTTTCCAGGAAAAAGTTTAAATCGTGAGTTGAATAACAAAACACGATCACCTTCTTTAAAATCTTTTGGATTCTTAAGACAATCATCGTGCCAAACTTTGGTCTTTTCCTTATATATGAGTGAGTTTTCATAGGCGTTATGTCTCAACTCATCCAACTCATTTAGTTGGTTTAAACGAAGGTTTCCCGCGTCTTTAAGATCGAGATTACATGTTTTAAGAGCCCAATGTGATTTGTGCTCTATCTCCAAAGGGAGATGACATGCCTTCCCATAGACTAGGTGGTAAGGTGTAGTTCCAATATGAGTTTTGTAGGCGGTTCTAAATTCCCACAAAGCATCGTCAAGCTTCGTTGACCACACCTTAGGATTCGATCCAACCATTTTCTCAAGGATCCTTTTAAGTGCCCGATTCGTATTTTCAACTTGCCCACTTGTTTGTGGGTGATAAGATGTAGAAATTTTATGGGTTATCCCATAGCGTTTCAACACATTTTCTAATTGGGTGTTGCAAAAATGGGTACCACGATCACTAATTAAAGCCTTCGGGGTACTGAACCGGGAAAAAATCTCTTTAAGAAAATTTACAACAACTCGTGCATCGTTTGTGGGGAGAGCCTTTGCCTCAGCCCATTTTGACACGTAGTCAACGGCAACGAGTATGTATTGGTTGGAATGAGATTTTGGGAATGGTCCCATGAAATCAATGCCCCAAATATCGAAAACCTCACAAACTTGGATTATGTTATGAGGCATTTCGTCTCTTTAACTAATCTTTCCTGCCCTTTGGCAAGAATCCCATGATTTACATATTTGGTGGGCATCTTTAAAGATGGTAGGCCAATAAAAACCGACCTCATAGACTTTTCTCCCCGTGATTTGGGGTTCGAAATGTCCACCAGTGGGACCAAGATGACATTGGAGAAGAATTTGGTTGCATTCTTCCCCGGAGACACATCGACGTATTATCCCAACAGGACACTGTTTAAAGAGATACAGGTTTTCCCAAAAATAGTATTTCAAGTCACTGAAAAATTTCTTCCATTTTTGATGTGACATATCGATTTCTAGGAATCCACCCGCAAGATAGTTGGCTATGTCTACAAACCAAGGATCATCAATTTTCTCAATTCTCATGAGATTTTCATCAGGAAAATTATCTTGAATAACGGTCTCATGGAGAACCTCAAGATTTGGGTTCTCAAGGCGAGAGAGGTGATCGGCTGCTAGGTTTTCGGCCCCCTTTTTGTCTTTAATACCAATGTCGAATTCCTACAAAAGTAAGACCCAACGTATTAATCGGGGTTTAGCATCTTGCTTAGTAAGCAAGTACTTTAAGGCCGAGTGGTCTGTCTAGACAACCGTCTTTGCTAGTACCAAGTAAGATCGAAATTTGTCAAATGAAAAGACAATTGCCAGGAGTTCCTTCTCGGTGGTAGTGTAATTAAGTTGGGCTCCTTGCAATGTTTTACTAGCATAATAAATGGGCTGGAAATGTTTTTCAATTCTTTGCTCCAAGACGGCACCAATAGCAAAGTCACTCGCATCACACATAAGTTTGAATGGAATTGACCAATTTGGCGATATGAGAATGGGTGATTGTGTGAGCTTTGCTTTAAGGAGGTTAAAGGCATTAAGACACTCGTCCGTAAATACAAATGGAGCGTCTTTCTCAAGAAGTTTGTTCATAGGGGTTGCAATTTTAGAAAAATCTTTAATGAATCGAAGGTAAAAACTGGCGTGCCCCGGAAAACTTCTTACACCTTTCACATTTGACGGTGGTGGTAATTTGGCTATGACTTCCACTTTAGCTCTATCCACCTCCAGACCTGCACAAGAAATTTTATGACCTAATACAATGCCCTCTCTTACCATAAACTGGCATTTTTCCCAGTTAAGTACAAGATTTGATTCTTCACACCTAATCAACATACGCTCAAGATTATTAAGACATGAGTCAAAAGAATCACCAAAGATGGAAAAGTCATCCATGAATACTTCCATAAAGTCTTTAATCATATCATGAAAAATAGCTACCATACACCTTTGAAAGGTAGCAGGAGCATTGCATAAGCCAAAAGGCATACGTCGATAAGAGAAAGTACCATACGGGCATGTAAAGGTGATTTTCTCTTGGTCCTCGGGTGCTATAGGGATTTGGAAATATCCCGAGAAACCGTCAAGAAAACAATAAAAGTTCTTTCCTGCTAACCTTTCCAACATTTGATCAATGTAAGGAAGGGGAAAATAGTCTTTTCGGGTAGCATCATTTAATTTTCTATAATCAATACATACCCTCCAACCCATGACAGTCCTAGTGGAAATTAATTGGTTGTTTTCGTTGGTGATAACGGTCATGCCACCCTTTTTGGGCACACATTGGACCGGACTCACCCAAGGACTATCCGAAATTGGGTAAATAAGACCTGCATCAAGGAGTTTGACAATCTCCTTTTTAACGACTTCTTGCATATTAGGGTTCAGTCGTCTTTGTCTTTGTACACATGGCTTATAGTTATCTTCCATTAATATCTTATGTGTACAATAAGAGGGGCTTATACCCTTGATGTCATGAATTTTCCATGCTAGAGCCGGTTTATGGGCTTTTAACATGGAAACAAGTTTAGACTTCTCACTTACAGAGAGTTCGGATGAAATGATAATAGAGAGAGTAGAATTCTCTTGAAGGTAAGCATATTCCAAGTGACTTGGAATTGGCTTGAGTTCCAAAACGGGAGGTTCTTCAATCGAAGTTTTACATCGGTACTCATTTTCTAAATCCAACTTTCTGTATACTTCATCATTTGGCTCATAACTGTTAGCCATCAAGGTGGTCAACATCTCCACTTCTTCCACCATGTTTTCTTCATCACCTTCTGTCAAAATGCATTCTCCCAAACCTTGCAATTCTGGAAATTCCTGCAACAACTCTGAATATGTGTCTACGGTTTGCAAATAATAACATTTATCATTAGTAGACTTGGGGTATTGCAAGGCATGGTCAACGGAAAAGGTAACCTTAATATCCTCAATGCTAAGGGTCAATTTCTGCCCATGAACATCTATCATAGCTCTAGCGGTATTGAGGAAAGGTTAACCCAATATAAGAGGCACACGTGTGTCCTCTTCCATGTCCAAAATTACAAAATCGGCCAGAAATACTAGGATACCCACTTTTACTAACATATTCTCTAAAATTCCACGAGGGAATTTAACAGAGCAGTCCGCTAGTTGAATTGCCATTCGGGTTGATTTTAGTACCCCGGGGTCTAGCTTAACATATAATGAATAAGGCATTAAATTTATGCTAGCCCCTAAATTTGCTAATGCTTTAATGCATTCCAAATCTCCTAGGAGGCATGGTATGGTAAAACTCCCAGGATCTGCTAACTTCTTTGGTATTTTATTCATCAAAATTGAGGAACAATTAGCATTCATGGTGACGGATGAAAGTTCCTCCATTTTCTTCCGATTAGTAAGTAAGTGTTTTAAGAACTTAGCATACTTGGGCATACCTAAAATCATATCAATGAAAGGCATATTTATGTTAATTTGTTTAAACATATCTAGAAATTTTGACCTTTCATCTTCGAGCCTTTCTTGTTGTTGTTTCCTTGGGTATGGGAGCGGTGGTTGATATGGCTTCACTACGGGTTTCTCACGTTCTTCCTTCTCAACCACTTGTTCCGGCTCCTTAACCGGTTCATCATTTTTGTTCAACGGAACACTAAAATCAGAATCTTCGGGCATTCTTGGAGCTTCGTATGCTAGACCACTCCGTGTGGTGATAACATTGGCGTGCTCATTTCGGGGGTTCTTATTAGTATCGCCCGGTAAACTCCCTGGTTTTCTTTCACTGAGTAAACTAGCTAAACCATTCATTTGCTTCTCCAAATTCTGAATTGAGGCTTGTTGGTTTCTAAACTGATGTTCGTTTTTCTCGTTCGTTTGGTTTATGTTTGTAACAAACTGAGTTTGTGATGCAATTAACTTTTCCAACATACTCTCCAAATTTGACCTTTTTTCTTCCTGTTGGGGTTTTTGATAAAAACCCGGAGTTTGTTGTTGGAACCCACTACTTGACCCTTGTTGGTAATTGGAATTTTGACCTTGAGGGTTGTATGGGTTGTTGAAGTTTCGGTTAAACTGGGCTCTTCCTTGAAATTGATTATTATTTCTTTGGCTTATGAAAGCCACTTCTTCTTTCTGAGCCATTGTTAAACCGGCATCACAATCTTTTCCTAAATGGAGACCACCACAGTATTCACAACCCACCTTCATACTATGAATTTCCTTGGTGATCTTGTCCATATTTCGAGAAACACCGTCTATTTTCACACTTAGGGAACTAAGGTCATCATAAGCACCGGTGCTTTGGACTTGAGCATTATGAGTAATTGGTCGTTCTTGATGCCACTCATGAGAATAATTGGCTTGCTTCTAGATTATCTCATAAGCCTCTTGCTCGATTTTGTCCATGAGTGAACCTCCGGCCGCTTGATCAATGGAAATTCGGGTTGCAACATCACAACCCTTGTAAAAAATTTGAACTTGTTGGAAGGTATCCAGACCATGGTTTGGACAACCTCTTAGCATTTTGGAAAACTGATTTCATGCTTCATATAAGGTTTCCATCGGCTTTTGACAAAATTGGGTAATTTCTTGTTGGAGTCTCGCGGACTTAGAAGCTGGAAAATATTTCTTAAGAAATTTTTCCATCATACCATCCCAAGTTTCTATCATAGCCTCGGCCAATGAATCTAACCAACTTCGTGCTTCCCCGTGGAGTATCCATGGGAAAAGTCTTAAAAATATGGCCTGATCAGTGTCTGGTTTAAGTTTGAATAGAAGACATATCTCTTGAAAAAGACGAATATGTTCGTTTGCATCTTCATTCGAACCACCACCAAATTGACATCTGTTGTTAATCATTTGGAGAATAGGTCCTTTTATTTCAAATTTTTCTTCACATGTGGGTGGAGTAATTGCACTTCCTTGTCCGGTTCGGGTTGCTTTCATTTTGGCCGCCATTGATTGTCTTGGTACCACTTGCCATGCCTCTCCTTCCATTTCAAAATTTAGAGGATGAACGGGTTCACCAAATTCAGAGTATCTTGTCTTGGTTGTACTTGATTCTGAATCAAAGGTCGTTTCTTGCTTTGATGAAGATTAAAAAAGTTCAAGTACTTCTTTTGGGATCCTACCAAGCTTTCTATCAGATTCTGTAAGCGGTGTAAGTAATGGAGAATCTGAACTTTGGGTATGTGGCATATGCAACCTAAAATCTGTCAATCACACTACTAACAAAACTATTAAACGCACCGATTCTATAAAATTAAAATCAAAGACTATTAATAATTTAAAATAATTAAGAAACTACATAATCACAAATTAGTTAACAATTTTATTTTGACACAAAACTGTCCTCGGCAGCGGCGCCAAAAACTTGATGTGCAAAACGTGGTATATGAATTGTTGTATGAAATAGTATGGAAAAATACCGATTAGAGATTACTACACACTAACGGGCAGTGTACCCGATCGTGTAGTAGTATAGTAAATGGTAAAATCCGTGTATCGTTCCAAAGACAATATCTAAGTCAAATTAGGATTATGAACTAAATTGTAATTAACTAATAAAATTACAATTACAAGATATTTTGGTTTGCCCTTTTACGATGGGCGAATCAAGTGATGAATAAGATTAAAAGACAATATTTTTGGTATTTTAAGTTTATGAAAGTAAAAGATAGTTTTGATATCAAATTAAGGAAATATGCTCATCTAGACTTTTTACCCTTAACGTTGAATGTTATTTAGGATTAAGATCGGATTGATTGGTTATGCACGAGAACTAATTAATTGGTTCACCAAGAGTAGTCTTGCGCAAACACTCAAACGGGATTACACGACGCAAGTGATGTTCTTGTCATCTAAGACCTCCTATTTGTAATCAACTAATTCAACTAGTTTGAAGACTTGAAGAATGATCAAGTCAATGGTGTGTTGTACATGATCCACTCCTATATCAACTAAAGGTTTAACTTAGTTCAT
This sequence comes from Rutidosis leptorrhynchoides, assembly GCF_046630445.1. Lineage (NCBI taxonomy): Eukaryota > Viridiplantae > Streptophyta > Magnoliopsida > Asterales > Asteraceae > Rutidosis > Rutidosis leptorrhynchoides. Next base: position 140,971,940 of record NC_092334.1, on the reverse strand, counting down.
TCCCTTGGTCCAGTTTAATGCTCAATTCACCCAACCCAAATAATTAACTAAGTGTTATAATAAGATCCCTATAAACGTCACTAGATAAGGCAAATCACTAGCACATATTAATTAATGGAACTAGGTAGTTGAAAGTGTGTATAACATATTCTAAGGAATTGGTCATTCTTCTAGACAATTACACATGCAAATTAAGCTATTCCAAAGTATCTACAAGAGTCGTTCTTACATTCTTATGTAAATTAACCATTTAAACGCAACTTATCCCTTTTGGTAAAAGACGGATAAACACATGTCGCTAGGTGTAAATCAATACATTAACTTAACAAGATGATGTTTCTTAATCAAATGAACATATCAACTAGTTGAATCGAAAGGATTAAACTTAACAAGAATGGTTTTTGTATTCAAACATCAAAATATCGTGCATAATAACAATCAATCAATAGTAAACATTCAACATTTCGGTTATTTATCTAGATGAACATAAAATGGACTAGCCAACAATCATGCTTGAAAACTTAAACAAAACAGTAACAAAGATAGAATTCATTGTAAATACACGATTGACCTTTTAGGAGTAATCTTGGATGAAGCTCTTGAATGATCCTTGATTCTTCAATGATTTGAGTGCTTAGATGCACTTTGATAAGCCCAAGAACTGCTTTGAATCGTATGTTTTCGTCTCAGAACAGAAAGTAAAACTGGTCTCTCAGAAATGAAGCTGGAAATGGAATTAAATAAGCTGAACAGTTGGTGAAAATCACTGTGCGCGGCACGCACAGTAAGGGTGCGCTGAGCGCACTCTTCACCTAACCCATTTTTTCTTTACAGCTCGACATCGCACGTTAAAATCTGCTTTTCTGGTAAAAGTGCGCGTAGGGGTGCGCTGAGCGCAATACTGTGCGTGGCGCGCACAAAGCTTGGCGCACTTTGGTTTTGGCCAAAAAATCTTCTGATCAAAATTATGCCTTGTGCGCTGAGCGCACCCTTTGTGGTGCGCTGAGTGCACCCTTCTGTCTTTGGCTTTCTGGTCATGGTTTCGATCTCTGAGCTGTATCACACATAATCTTCCATATTTCTTCAAGTTTACAATGATTCTAGACTATATTACAATAATATGAAATACAAACGGAATTACTATGTTTACATACGAAATAAACGACAATAGGACGTGATATTACGACTAAAGATATGACTAATTTGAGTAATATCAATAATATTGATACTACTAATAATCTAAATGGTAATTTTAATAATAATATAAATTTTGATAAAAATGATAATAATAATAATAATAATAATAATAATAATAATAATAATAATAATAATAATAATAATAATAATAATAATAATAATAATAGTAATGATAATAACTATAATAACTATAAAAATAATAATTTTTCTAATAATGATAATAATAATAAAAGTGATAACAATAATAAAAATGATAATTTTAATATTTTTAATAATAAAAATGATAATAATAATAATGGTAGTAATAATAATAACGATAATAACTATAAAAATAATAATTTTTCTAATAATGATAATAATAATGATATTAATACAAATAATACTTATTTTAATAGTAATAATGATATTAATGATAATAATACTTATAATACCTAATGCTAATACTTATTAGTGATATATTTATTAATGATAAAAATATTAATCATATAGCAACAATCATTAATAATAATAACAATAATAATAATAAAAATAATAAGAATAAGAATAATAAATAAGACTACTTTAAAGAGCTTTTCCCAAAAACAAAATGCCCTAGACAGGGCTCGAACCCAAGACCTCTGGTTCAGACATTAAACTGCCTAACCATTCCTCTCTTTACACATTTCTGATTTATTTTGCAGAACTAATTTATTTAACCCGTTTAAACAGAAATTGGGTTTGTATCTCGGCCCAACAGAAAAATAAGATTTCGGCCCAACAATAAATACAATCTCGACCCAACAGTAGGTTTATAGGATTCCAAGGTTACGGCACAACAATAGAAAATCACAACCCAACATTTTAAAGTAAGTGGTCTGCGGCCCAAGTGAAAATTAAATTATCTCGGCCCAACCATGTATCAAGGTTGTATTTGCTTTTATAAGTGTCGGCCATTTAAGCCAAGGGAGAATACGCCGGCCGTTTTAAACAAAAAAAATACTAGCATCGTCCCTACTCGATCATTATCATTATTCTTTTAATCATCATCATCTTACTAGCACCACATCCCTTCATCATTATCACCGAATTGTTATTATTATCGCCATGAATCATCACTGTTGATCAGACACCAACATCTTATGATCATCTTCTAACATCACCAACCTCCATCATCATTATGCATCACCATTATCTCGTTCTAAAACAGTAGCAAAAACAGCAATATAGAAGCGACTGTTGTGGGTGGTTTACGACAGCAGCAAAAACAGTAACAAAACAGTGTCGGTGGTAGTCTGGTTATAATCGATCATAAACGGAATAGTAGTTAGCAGCTGTCTTGTGATGTTTGTGTAGTGTTCGAGGTTTGAATAGAAACAGAAGGATATGCGAGAAGCAAGAACAATGATTCGAGTGATAGTGGTTGTGAGGTGGTTTGCGTTGGTGTTGAGTGGCGATAGAACAGATATGAAGCAGCAGCAACTACAGTGATTTACGACAGTTTGTGGTGTTGGAATTCAACGAGCAACAACAGCAGCAAATATCATATCATCATCTCTATCAATTCGTTACAGTACCAACATAATATCATTGAGTATCACTGTTTTACCATCTTCATCGTTTCACACGATACCACAACAAAACAACCTAAATACAATACGAGTACCGGCGGTTTTGTCAAACAATCAAAAGGATAGGAAAAGGGTTTTTGAGTCGTGGTTTAGTTGTGGTTTTAAGAGGAAGATAAAGATGATCTTTGTGTAGGTTTCATCGAGTAGGAATCCAGAGGCGATTACCGGCTTACAGAAACATTATAAATAATACAAGTAGAAGTAATGAAGCACAAGTGGTGGTGTTTTGGTGGTCGTGTTCGTGGGTGTCGAAGGTGTTGTAGATGATTAAAGGTGGGGATGGTCACGATGGGTGTTTGCTTGTGGTGGGTGGTTCATCAAACGAAGATAGAGAGAGATAGAAAGGTGACGAGGGTAGTGGTAACCGATTGTAGTTGATGATGGTGGTGGTCTTGGGGTGGCGATGGATTATGAGGAAACAACCGAAGTAACTAGGATGGTAATTATAGGGTGGTTATAGGTGATTCATGGTGGCCGGTGTTAGAGTGGTGATGGTGTAAGGTATCTAGTCTCGGTTGAATGTTAACTACAAATATATATATGCATATAACATACACATATTCATTCAATCATTCAATCTAATGCAGTACACAAAATATTATAATAAATATTATAAAAGTAAAATGAATTATAGAAGTAATAGTATAGCAGCCAGAGGATTTGGAATCTTCCTACCGACACCAAATATTAAGAGTATTATTTCGTGCCCCGTTGTTAATCAGTGGCATATTAAAAGTCTTCAAAAAAATCCCAAATTTTTACAGTGACTATCTTTATTTTAGTCATTATGGTATAAGATTTGGTCAATAATTTATTAAATAAAAATTACATCCACTGTCCCTCTCAATTCTGGGTAAAATATAAAAAGTTCTAAAATTTAATAAACAGCTCCTAAATACATTTTTAATAAGTCTATAAATTATAGAAATCATTTTCGGATTACTGTTTATTTTAAAATCATATAAGTTTGAATTTAGTTTGCTTAATATCAATCGAAACATCAAACGAGTATTACAATCATTTAATATTTATTTTTACTATACTTTATTTATATATAGCTATGTTGTAAATAATAATTATTATAATATTCTAGTTTTATTTTATTTTACATAATTCGTTTTAATAACAACAACATATAATGTTTCGAATTATATTTCCAATTATTATATATATATATATATATATATATATATATATATATATATATATATATATATATATATTCTCACATAACTATTTACAAATAGTGATTAGTGAATCGTCGGGAATGGTCGAAGGTCAACTGAATCCATATAAATAGTTCAAAATTTTTTGAGACTCAACATTACAGACTTTGCTTATCGTGTCGAAATCATAATAAGATTAAGTTTAAATTTGGTCGGAAATTTCCGGGTCGTCACAGTAAATTGATACATTAAATTGTGGGTGTTTGTTGACTTTGTTTTGGTCAACTTTTGGTTAAGTATTTATGTATAGTTTTTCTAAACTTACATATTTTGGTAGGTTTCCTTTATAGGAAATCATTTTTAAATAAAGAATGCAAGGTTATTTATTAAAAATTCATTTAGAGTTATGATCAAGCTGTGGGACCAAAATAACGATGGTCGTCAAGTGTACTTTGACGGGTCGTTAAAGTTGGCCCTTACATCAGCTTGAAGAGCAGCCATGCGTTGCATTACCTTCACCATTTAAACATAAGCAGAGGTAGGAATCATTGTAGCAATTTGCTGTTCCTGCGAATCCAACCTCTCTTCTAATACCCTATTCTCCTCATTAAGAAAAAGAATCCTGCGATTAGCAGCATCAAGTTCAGCTTGAAGACGGGCAATATGATCAGCATATTCATTATGAGAGATGATTCGTTTTTTAAGATCCTTCTATTCTTCATGGTGTTGGACAATGGCATCCACCGCTAGATCTGCAAAAGCACATACTTGTTTGAGGTGGGCTTCAATAGTGGACGCTGTAACATTCCCAGCTCTGCGAATGGCTTTAATCATTCGATCAGTGAGAGTATCGTGGATGGTTCGCTGGATGTCTAGTGAGATTCTGGCTACAGTACGATAAACAGCCAGAGTAGAAATGGCAGCCACCTCAGTAGGATCAAAACTACTGGTTGAGGGGCGATCACTAGCAGCTACAATAGAAGTACCTCCGTGGGGTGGTGGAGGTGAAAGGTCAGAATCTAAATCATCACCATGATCACCACCATTTTTACCTTCACCCGAAGGTTTAGAACCACTGGTATCCTTTGCAGCATCATCATTATCATTATCACTGAGATTTACTGGTTTTTCCTTGGAGCCATTCACATTATCATGAATGACTGGCTCGTCCTTACCAGTACCTTTATCAGCATCATCATCAGATGAAGAAGATGATGAGGAAGAAGCTGATGAATCAGAAGGCACTGGCGAATCAGGAACATTTTGCATGACACACTTACCAGTAGCAGGATCAAGATGAACTTGAGAGGCCTCCAAGTACCAGGCCATGAAGAAGCATCTGGAGCCATACCAAAGTAATGGTAGCATGGCTGCTCATTAATTTGCTGTAGAGTGGCCAGCCTCTCATATACCTCTTCACGGGCTGGTTAGTCAAGCTGAGACAGTAGTTCAGTCAGCTCCTCTGTGGGTAACTTGCTGGCTAAAACTAATGCACTTTGAGGATCAATAGTTAGCTGATCCACCAGCAAGGCAATCTTGGGAGTGATTGTTGAGTCCCCAAAATAATTAAGGATTTAATTATGACAAAACAGAATCTATTTGCACTAAAATGTTATGTGCAGCCAGCACAAGTTTGTTTATGTATAGACAGCAGATTTCGTTGTGTCAAGTGTTTAGTATGCTGCCTAGTCTACCAACACTAGGTAAACAGTATTCTTCAATAAGCACAGGATGTGTACCTAGCAATTCAAGAATATCAAGTGTCTCAACAATGAAGAACCAGCATAGCTGGAATGCAGCTTACTACACAAGACAGCTATGCTCCATTATAAGCATAGTGATTTCCTGAGTGGTCTATGTAGTGACCCGAACTTTTCCAAGTTTATATATATTAAATGAAATTGTTATTTACATGATTAAGTGTTTCCAACATGTTAAGCAATCAAACTTGTGAAGACTTGATTAATTGAAATAGGTTTCATATAGACAATTGACCACCCAAGTTGACCGGTGATTCACGAACGTTAAAACTTGTAAAAACTATATGATGACATATATATGGTTATATATATAGTTAACATGATATTATGATAAGTAAACATATCATTAAGTATATTAACAATGAACTACATATGTAAAAACAAGACTACTAACTCAATGATTTTGAAACGAGACATATATGTAACGATTATCATTGTAACGACATTTAATGTATATATATCATATTAAGAGATATTCGTACATCATAATATCATGATAATATAATAATTTAAAATTTCTTTTTATATTATAAACATTGGGTTAACAACATTTAACAAGATCGTTAACCTAAAGGTTTCAAAACAACACTTACATGTAACGACTAACGATGACTTAACGACTCAGTTAAAATGTATATACATGTAGTGTTTTAATATATATTCATACACTTTTGAAAGACTTCAAGACACTTATTAAAATACTTCTACTTAACAAAAATGCTTACAATTACATCCTCGTTCAGTTTCATCAACAATTCTACTCGTATGCACCCGTATTCGTACTCGTACAATACACAGCTTTTAGATGTATGTACTATTGGTATATACACTCCAATGATCAGCTCTTAGCAGCCCATGTGAGTCACCTAACACATGTGGGAACCATCATTTGGCAACTAGCATGAAATATCTCATAAAATTACAAAAATATGAGTAATCATTCATGACTTATTTACATGAAAACAAAATTACATATCCTTTATATCTAATCCATACACCAACGACCAAAAACACCTACAAACACTTTCATTCTTCAATTTTCTTCATCTAATTGATCTCTCTCAAGTTCTATCTTCAAGTTCTAAGTGTTCTTCATAAATTCCAAAAGTTCTAGTTTCATAAAATCAAGAATACTTCCAAGATTGCAAGTTTACTTCCAAGTTTTCTAAATCCATTCCAAGTAATCATCCAAGATCAAGAGACCTTTGTTACTTACAGTAGGTTATCTTTCTAATACAAGGTAATAATCATATTCAAACTTTAATTCAATTTCTATAACTATAACAATCTTATTTTGAGTGGAAATCTTACTTGAAATTGTTTTCGTGTCATGATTCTGCTTCAAGAACTTTCAAGCCATCCAAGGATCCTTTGAAGCTAGATCCATTTTTCTCATTTCTAGTAGGTTTATCCAAGGAACTTGAGGTAGTAATGATGTTCATAACATCATTCGATTCATACATAAAAAGCTGTCTTATTCAACGTTATAAACTTGTAATCACTAGAACATAGTTTAGTTAATTCTAAACTTGTTCGCAAATAAAGTTAATCCTTCTAAATAGACTTTTAAAATCAACTAAACACATGTTCTATATCTATATGATATGCTAACTTAATGATTTAAAACCCGAAAACACGATAAACACCATAAAACTGGATATACGCCGTCGTAGTAAAACCGGGGGTTGTTTTGGTTGGGATAATTAAAAGCTAAGAAGAACTTTGATTTAAAAGCTATACTTCTGGAAAAATGATTTTTCTTATGAACATGAAACTATATCCAAAAATCATGGTTAAACTCAAAGTGAAAGTATGTTTTTCAAAATGGTCATCAAGATGTCGTTCTTTCGACAGAAATGACTACCTCTTTCAAAAACGACTTGTAACTTGTATTTCCAACTATAAACCTATACTTTTTCTATTTATATTCATAAAGTTAAGTTCAATACGAAACCGTGGCCACTGGAATCACTCAAAACGGATTAGAAACGAAGAAATGGAGAGTAAAACAAGATTGATAAAAACTACTCATTTTACCTACGTGAAAGTTAGTAATAAATCTATTCCAACCATAACCTAATCAACTTATATTGTATATTATGTAATCTTGAGATACCATAGACACGTATACAATGTTTCGACCTATCATGTCGACCCATCTATATATATATTGCGGAACAACCATAGACACTCTATATGTGAATGTTGGAGTTAGCTATAAAGGGTTGAGGTTGATTCCAAAATATATATATAGTTTGAGTTATGATCAATACTGAGATACGTATACACTGGGTCGTGGATTGATTCAAGATAATATTTATCGATTTATTTATGTACATCTAACTGTGGATAACTAGTTGTAGGTTACTAACGAGCACAGCTGACTTAATAAACTTAAAACATCAAAATGTATTAAAAGTTTTGTAAATATATTTTGAACATACTTTGATATATATGTATATATTGTTATAGTCTTATGAATCAACCAGTGGCCAAGTCTTACTTCCCGACGAAGTAAAAATCTGTGAAAGTGAGTTATAGTCCCACTTTTAAAATCTAACATTTTTGGGATGAGAATACATGCAGGTTTTATAAATGATTTACAAAATAGATACAAGTACGTGAAACTACATTCTATGGTTGAATTATCGAAATCGAATATGCCCCTTTTTATTAAGTCTGGTAATCTAAGAATTAGGGAACAGACACCCTAATTGACGCGAATCCTAAAGATAGATCTATTGGGCCTAACAAACCCCATCCAAAGTACCGGATGCTTTAGTACTTCGAAATTATATCATATCCGAAGGGTGTCCCGGAATGATGGGGATATTCTTATTTATGTATCTTGTTAATGTCGGTTACCAGGTGTTCACCATATGAATGATTTTTATCTCTATGTATGGGATGTGTATTGAAATATGAAATCTTGTGGTCTATTGTTACGATTTGATATATATAGGTTAAACCTATAACTCAACAACATTTTTGTTGACGTTTAAAGCATGTTTATTCTCAGGAGAATACTAAGAGCTTTCGCTGTTGCATATTAAAATAAGGACAAGATTTGGAGTCCATGTTTGTATGATATTGTGTAAAAACTGCATTCAAGAAACTGATTTCGATGTAACATATTTGTATTGTAAACCATTATGTAATGGTCGCGTGTAAATAGGATATTTTATATTATCATTATTTGATAATCTACATAAAGCTTTTTAAACCTTTATTTATGAAATAAAGGTTATGGTTTGTTTTAAAAATGAATGCAGTCTTTGAAAAACGTCTCATATAGAGGTCAAAACCTCGCAACGAAATCAATTAATATGGAACATTTTTAATCAATAAGAACGGGACATTTCAGTTGGTATCCGAGCGTTGGTCTTAGAGAACCAGAATTTTGCATTAGTGTGTCTTATCGAGTTTGTTAGGATGCATTAGTGAGTCTGGACTTCGACCGTGTTTACTTGGAAAAAAAAAAGATTGCTTAACAAATTTTGTTGGAAACTATATATTTTTAACATGTGAATATTATGTGATATATTAATCTCTTAACGTGTTTGATATTATGTGATAGATGTCTACCTCTAGAACTAGTCCCATTGACTCACCTAATAATAATGAAGAGTCAAATGTAAATTGGAATGATTCGTGGACTGATTCACAAGTTCCCGAAGATTAACCGGAAGAAGAGTCGGAACCGGAAGAAGAATCGGAACCGAAAGAAGAATCGGAACCGGAAGAAGAACCAGTGGGGGAAATAATAAAACGGTTAAGTAGAAGAAAATCCTCAACCAACCGACCAAAGTTAATTATGGTCAACGGTGTTTCCGCCAAGGAAGCAAAATATTGGGAGGATTACCAATTCTCCGATGAATCGGATCCCGACGAGGATTCCGATGATGTTATAGAAATTACCCCAACTGAATTTAAAAACGCAAAAGAGAACAATAAGGGAAAGGGCATAAAAATAGAGAAATCTGATTCTAACCCCGATGAACTTTATATGTATCGTCAACACCCGTATTTCTTAAGTTGTAACAATAACCCAGGAAACTCTAAACCACCAGGTTTTTCTAAACCGTTGTGGAAAACGATAGCTCGTATTAGGGGAACATCATATATCCCTAGAAACTTGGCAAAACAAACCAAAACCGAAGAAGAAGAAACGAGCGAGTCAGAATAAGATAGTTGTATTCGTGTGGTGTAATATATGTAATATAGTGTGCTTATGCTTTATGATATATGTAAAAATTGCTTGTATTAATAAGTATTTTTTTTATGAATCTAACTCTTGTCTATTTTACAGTATAAAAACATAAAATGGATAGAAAACCCAATATTTTAAGAGACCTACCCGGAGACATGATTGATGAAATCTTGTCTAGAGTCGGTCAGAATTCTTCGGCACAACTATTTACGACGAAATCAGTTTGTAAGACATTCGAAGAACGTTCCAAGAATGTCTTGGTTTATAAGAGACTTTCGTTTGAAAGATGGGGGATATCACATTGGGAAACCCATAAGTTACGATGTGTTTACTTTGACGCATATATTGCGGGGAACCCAAATGCTATTTTACGCAACGGGTTAAGAAATTATTTTGACTCAATGTATCCGAATGTAGGACTTCATGATTTAGAAAAAGCGGCTAACATGCAACATAAAGAAGCATGCTATGCTTACGGGTTAGTAATGTTCGCTTCTCACCAAAGTGAGAAAAAGAACATCGGGCTACAACTATTAAACAAAACGTTCCCACAAGTGACGGAGTCGGTAATTGGGGTAAGAAATGAGGTTTTTAGGTTATTACGAGACTGTTGGTCATTGCGTAACCCTCGTCCCTTTGACGACGTTACAACACGCTGTCTTATCAACGGCCATAACGGTTATGTTCCACAAGACCAAGGATGGGAAGTAGTCCTAGTAAAACCAGAATGCATGACTTGTTTCTGGAAGTATGAATTACGTGTCTTTATTGCCTTTGCTGAATGACTTGTGTACTAGCTAGAATTATCTTCACAACTATCTTGTATCAAAGTTATTGTGTGCTATATTTCATGCTTTATGTAAAATAAGCGGTATTGTAAGTTTGTAAAATATTGTATAAAAGTTTGAACGCGAAATATTATTATAATCAGTTTTTCATATAGAATTGTAGTAGTTGAATTGTATATTAGCTACTAAGTATGAACTTAACGGGTAGGTACTACCCGAATTTAAACTTATAAAATGCTAATATGAAGAAAAAGCTTTTATAAATGAGTTCATATTATGCTACGAAATACTATTAACTACTCTTAATATTCTGTATGATTAACTTGTTCCATTTGACTATTTTGAAGGAAATGGCACCGACTACTCGACACACCGTGAATATGAATGAAGAGGAATTCCGTACTTTTCTAGCTTCAAATATAGCCGCAGTACAGGCTGCGCTACATACCAACAATAACCTTGGATCTAGCAGTACAGGAAATCGTGTAGGATGCACCTACAAAGAATTCACTGCCTGCAAACCTTTGGAATTTGATGGAACCGAAGGACTGATCGGATTGAAACGGTGGACCGAGAAGGTCGAATCGGTGTTTGCCATAAGTAAGTGTACTGAAGAGGACAAAGTGAAGTACGCTACGCAACCTTCACAGGTTCTGCGTTAACATGGTGGAATACCTATCTAGAGCAAGTGGGACAAGATGATGCGTACGCACTACCGTGGTCAGCATTCAAGCACTTGATGAACGAGAAGTACCGTCCCAGAACCGAGGTCAATAAGCTCAAGATAGAACTTAGAGGGTTACGAACCCAAGGATTTGATATTACCACGTACAAAAGACGATTCACAGAATTGTGCCTATTGTGTCCGGGAGCGTTCGAAGATGAGGAAGAGAAGATCGACGCATTTGTGAAAGGATTACCGGAAAGAATCCAAGAAGATATAAGTTCACACGAGCCCGCCTCTATACAACAGGCATGTAGAATGGCTCACAAACTAGTGAACCAGATTGAGGAAAGAATTAAAGAACAGACGGCTGAAGAGGCCAATGTGAAGCAAGTCAAAAGAAAGTGGGAGGAAAACGGTGATAAGAATCACCAATACAACAACAACAGCAATTACAATAATAATCGCAACAATTATCCCAACAATCGCAACATCAATCGCAACTACAACAAACGGCCCAACAACAACAAAAACAATCATCCCAACAACATTAACAACCGCAACAACAACAACAATCAGAAGCAGCTATGCCAAAGGTGTGAAAAGTATCACTCGGGGTTCTGCACCAAATTTTGCAACAAGTGTAAAAGAAATGGTCATAGCGCGGCGAAGTCTGAGGTCTACGGACCAGGGGTTAACAGAACGAAAGGAACAAATGGTGTCAGAACGAGTAATGGCGGAGCAAGTAGTGTCGGAGCAAGTTATGCCAATGTAGTTTGTTATAAATGTGGAAAACCGGGCCACATTATTAGAAATTTCCCGAATCAGGAGAACACGAATGGACAAGTCCGCGGAAGAGTTTTCAATATTAATGCGGCAGAGGCACAGGAAGACCCGGAGCTTGTTACGAGTATGTTTCTTATTGACAATAAATCTGCTTACGTTTTATTTGATTCGGGTGCGGATAGAAGCTATATGAGTAGAGATTTTTGTGCTAAATTAAATTGCCCATTGACGCCTTTGGATATTAAATTTTTACTCGAATTAGCAAATGGTAAATTAATTTCAGCAGATAATATATGTCGGAATCGAGAAATTAAACTGGTTAGCGAAACATTTAAGATTAACTTGATACCAGTAGAGTTAGGGAGTTTTGATGTGATAATCGGTATGGACTGGTTGAAAGAAGTGAAAGCAGAGATCGTTTGTTACAAAAATGCAATTCGCATTATACGAGAAAAAGGAAAACCCTTAATGGTGTACGGAGAAAAGGGCAACACGAAGCTACATCTTATTAGTAATTTGAAGGCACAAAAACTAATAAGAAAAGGTTGCTATGCTGTTCTAGCACACGTCGAGAAAGTACAAACTGAAGAAAAGAGCATCAATGATGTTCCCGTTGCAAAAGAATTTCCCGATGTATTTCCGAAAGAATTATCGGGATTACCCCCACATCGATCCATTGAATTTCAAATAGATATTGTACCAGGAGCTGCACCAATAGCTCGTGCTCCTTACAGACTCGCACCCAGCGAGATGAAAGAACTGCAAAGTCAATTACAAGAACTTTTAGAACGTGGTTTCATTCGACCAAGCACATCACTGTGGGGAGCTCCTGTTTTGTTTGTCAAGAAGAAAGATGGTACATTCAGGTTGTGTATCGACTACCAAGAGTTGAACAAACTTACCATCAAGAACCGCTACCCACTACCGAGAATCGACGACTTATTTGATCAACTATAAGGCTCGTCTGTTTATTTAAAGATTGACTTACGTTCCGGGTATCATCAAATGCGGGTGAAAGAAGATGATATTCCAAAGACTGCTTTTAGGACGCGTTATGGTCATTACGAGTTTATGGTTACGCCGTTTAGATTGACTAATGCACCAGCTGTGTTCATGGACCTTATGAACCGAGTGTGTGGACCATACCTTGACAAGTTTGTCATTGTTTTCATTGATGACATACTTATTTACTCAAAGAATGACCAAGAACACGGTGAACATTTGAGAAAGGTGTTAGAAGTATTGAGGAAGGAAGAATTGTACGCTAAGTTTTCAAAGTGTGCATTTTGGTTGGATGAAGTTCAATTCCTCGGTCACATAGTGAACAAAGAAGGTATTAAGGTGGATCCGGCAAAGATAGAAACTGTTGAAAAGTGGGAAACCCCGAAAACTCCGAAACACATACGCCAGTTTTTAGGACTAGCTGGTTACTACAGAAGGTTCATCCAAGACTTTTCCAGAATAGCAAAACCCTTGACTGCATTAACGCATAAAGGGAAGAAATTTGAATGGAAGGATGAACAAGAGAAAGCGTTCAAGTTATTGAAGAAAAAGCTAACTACGGCACCTATATTGTCATTGCCTGAAGGAAATGATGATTTTGTGATTTATTGTGACGCATCAAAGCAAGGTCTCGGTTGTGTATTAATGCAACGAACAAAGGTGATTGCTTATGCGTCTAGACAATTGAAGATTCACGAACAAAATTATACGACGCATGATTTGGAATTAGGCGCGGTTGTTTTTGCATTAAAGACTTGGAGGCACTACTTACATGGGGTCAAAAGTATTATATATACCGACCACAAAAGTCTTCAACACATATTTAATCAGAAACAACTGAATATGAGGCAGCGTAGGTGGATTGAATTATTGAATGATTACGACTTTGAGATTCGTTACCACCCGGGGAAGGCAAATGTGGTAGCCGACGCCTTGAGCAAGAAGGACAGAGAACCCATTCGAGTAAAATCTATGAATATAATGATTCACAATAACCTTACTACTCAAATAAAGGAGGCGCAACAAGGAGTTTTAAAAGAGGGAAATTTAAAGGATGAAATACCCAAAGGATCGGAAAAGCATCTTAATATTCGGGAAGACGGAACCCGGTATAGGGCTGAAAGGATTTGGGTACCAAAATTTGGAGATATGAGAGAAAGGGTACTTAGAGAAGCTCATAAAACCAGATACTCAATACATCCTAGAACGGGGAAGATGTACAAGGATCTCAAGAAACATTTTTGGTGGCCGGGTATGAAAGCCGATGTTGCTAAATACGTAGGAGAATGTTTGACGTGTTCTAAGGTCAAAGCTGAGCATCAAAAACCATCAGGTCTACTTCAACAACCCGAAATCCCGGAATGGAAATGAGAAAACATTACCATGGATTTCATCACTAAATTGCCAAGGACTACAAGTGGTTTTGATACTATTTGGGTAATAGTTGATCGTCTCACCAAATCAGCACACTTCCTGCCAATAAGAGAAGATGACAAGATGGAGAAGTTAGCACGACTGTATTTGAAGGAAGTCGTCTCCAGACATGGAATACCAATCTCTATTATCTCTGATAGGAATGGCAGATTTATTTCAAGATTCTGGCAGACATTACAGCAAGCATTAGGAACTCGTCTAGACATGAGTACTGCCTATCATCCACAAACTAATGGGCAGAGTGAAAGGACGATACAAGTGCTTGAAGACATGCTACGAGCATGTGTTATTGATTTCGGAAACAGTTGGGATCGACATCTACCGTTAGCAGAATTTTCCTACAACAACAGCTACCATTCTAGCATTGAGATGGCCCCGTTTGAAGCACTTTATGGTAGAAAGTGCAGGTATCCGATTTGTTAGAGTGAAGTGGGGGATAGACAGATTACAGGTCCAGAGATAATACAAGAAACTACCGAGAAGATCATCCAAATTCAACAACGGTTGAAAACCGCCCAAAGTCGACAAAAGATCTACGCTGACATTAAAAGAAAAGATATAGAATTTGAAATTGGAGAGATGGTCATGCTTAAAGTTGCACCTTGGAAAGGCGTTGTTCGATTTGGTAAACGAGGGAAATTAAATCCAAGGTATATTGGACCATTCAAGATTATTGATCGTGTCGGACCAGTAGATTACCGACTTGAGTTACCTCAACAACTCGCGGCAGTACATAACACTTTCCACGTCTCGAATTTGAAGAAATTTTTTGCTAAAGAAGATCTCACTATTTCGTTAGATGAAATCCAAATCAACGAAAAACTTCAATTTATCGAAGAACCCGTCGAAATAATGGATCGTGAAGTTAAAAGACTTAAGCAAAACAAGATACCAATTGTTAAGGTTCGATGGAATGCTCGTAGAGGACCCGAGTTCACCTGGGAATGAGAAGATCAGATAAATAAGAAATACCCGCACTTATTTCCAGAAGATACGTCAACACCTCCAACTGCTTAAAATTTCGGGACGAAATTTATTTAACGGGTAGGTACTGTAGTGACCCGAACTTTTCCATGTTTATATATATTAAATGAAATTTTTATTTACATGATTAAGTGTTTCCAACATGTTAAGCAATCAAACTTTTGAAGACTTGATTAATTGAAATAGGTTTCATATAGACAATTGACCACCCAAGTTGACCGGTGATTCACGAACGTTAAAACTTGTAAAAACTATATGATGACATATATATGGTTATATATATAGTTAACATGATATTATGATAAGTAAACATATCATTAAGTATATTAACAATGAACTACATATGTAAAACAAGACTACTAACTTAATGATTTTGAAACGAGACATATATGTAACGATTATCGTTGTAACGACATTTAATGTATATATATCATATTAAGAGATATTCAAACATCATAATATCATGATAATATAATAATTTAAAATTTCTTTTGATATTATAAACATTGGGTTAACAACATTTAACAAGATCGTTAACCTAAAGGTTTCAAAACAACACTTACATGTAACGACTAACAATGACTTAACGACTCAGTTAAAATGTATATACATGTAGTGTTTTAATATATATTCATACACTTTTTAAAGACTTCAAGACACTTATCAAAATACTTCTACTTAACAAAAATGCTTACAATTACATCCTCGTTCAGTTTCATCAACAATTCTACTCGTATGCACCCGTATTCGTACTCGTACAATACACAGCTTTTAGATGTATGTACTATTGGCATATACACTCCAATGATCAGCTCTTAGCAGCCCATGTGAGTCACCTAACACATGTGGGAACCATTATTTGACAACTAGCATGAAATATCTCATAAAATTACAAAAAATATGAGTAATTATTCATGACTTATTTACATGAAAACAAAATTACATATCCTTTATATCTAATCCATACACCAACGACCAAAAACACCTATAAACACTTTCATTCTTCAATTTTCTTCATCTAATTGATCTCTCTCAAGTTCTATCTTCAAGTTCTAAGTGTTCTTCATAAATTCCAAAAGTTCTAGTTTCATAAAATCAAGAATACTTCCAAGATTGCAAGTTTACTTCCAAGTTTTCTAAATCCATTCCAAGTAATCATCCAAGATCAAGAAACCTTTGTTACTTACAGTAGGTTATCTTTCTAATACAAGGTAATAATCATATTCAAACTTTAATTCAATTTCTATAACTATAACAATCTTATTTCGAGTGGAAATCTTACTTGAAATTGTTTTAGTGTCATGATTCTGCTTCAAGAACTTTCAAGCCATCCAAGGATCCTTTGAAGCTAGATCCATTTTTCAAATTTCCAGTAGTTTTATCCAAGGAACTTGAGGTAGTAATGATGTTCATAACATCATTCGATTCATACATAAAAAGCTGTCTTATTCAACGTTATAAACTTGTAATCACTAGAACATAGTTTAGTTAATTCTAAACTTGTTCGCAAATAAAGTTAATCCTTCTAACTAGACTTTTAAAATCAACTAAACACATGTTCTATATCTATATGATATGCTAACTTAATGATTTAAAACCCGGAAACACGATAAACACCATAAAACTGGATATACGTCGTCGTAGTAAAACCGGGGGCTGTTTTGGTTGGGATAATTAAAAGCTAAGAAGAACTTTGATTTAAAAGCTATACTTCTGGAAAAATGATTTTTCTTATGAACATGAAACTATATCCAAAAATCATGGTTAAACTCAAAGTGAAAGTATGTTTTTCAAAATGGTCATCAAGATGTCGTTCTTTCGACGGAAATGACTACCTCTTTCAAAAACGACTTGTAACTTGTATTTCCAACTATAAACTTATAATTTTTCTATTTAGATTCATAAAGTTAAGTTCAATACGAAACCGTGGCCACTGGAATCACTCAAAACGGATTAGAAACGAAGAAATGGCGAGTAAAACAAGATTGATAAAAACTACTCATTTTACCTACGTGAAAGTTAGTAATAAGTCTATTCCAACCATAACCTAATCAACTTATATTGTATATTATGTAATCTTGAGATACCATAGACACATATACAATGTTTCGACCTATCATGTCGACCCATCTATATATATATTGCGGAACAACCATAGACACTCTATATGTGAATGTTGGAGTTAGCTATACAGGGTTGAGGTTGATTCCAAAATATATATATATAGTTTGAGTTGTGATCAATACTGAGATACGTATACACTGGGTCGTGGATTGATTCAAGATAATATTTATCGATTTATTTCTGTACATCTAACTGTGGACAACTAGTTGTAGGTTACTAACGAGGACAGCTGACTTAATAAACTTAAAACATCAAAATGTATTAAAAGTTTTGTAAATATATTTTGAACATACTTTGATATATATGTATATATTGTTATAGGTTCGTGAATCAACCAGTGGCCAAGTCTTACTTCCCGACGAAGTAAAAATCTGTGAAAGTGAGTTATAGTCCCACTTTTAAAATCTAACATTTTTGGCATGAGAATACATGCAGGTTTTATAAATAATTTACAAAATAGACACAAGTACGTGAAACTACATTCTATGGTTGAATTATCGAAATCAAATATGCCCCTTTTTATTAAGTCTGGTAATCTAAGAATTAGGGAACAGACACCGTAATTGACGCGAATCCTAAAGATAGATCTATTGGGTCTAACAAACCCCATCCAAAGTACTGGATGCTTTAGTACTTCGAAATTATATCATATCCGAAGGGTGTCCCGGAATGGTGGGGATATTCTTATATATGCATCTTGTTAATGTCGGTTACCAGGTGTTCACCATATGAATGATTTTTATCTCTATGTATGGGATGTGTATTGAAATATGAAATCTTGTGGTCTATTGTTACGATTTGATATATATAGGTTAAACCTATAACTCACCAACATTTTTGTTGACGTTTAAAGCATGTTTATTCTCAGGTGAATACTAAGAGCTTCCGCTGTTGCATACTAAAATAAGGACAAGATTTGGAGTCCATGTTTGTATGATATTGTGTAAAAACTGCATTCAAGAAACTGATTTCGATGTAACATATTTTTATTGTAAACCATTATATAATGGTCGCGTGTAAACAGGATATTTTAGATTATCATTATTTGATAATCTACGTAAAGCTTTTTAAACCTTTATTTATGAAATAAAGGTTATGGTTTGTTTTAAAAATGAATGCAGTCTTTGAAAACGTCTCATATAGAGGTCAAAACCTCGCAATGAAATCAATTAATATGGAACGTTTTTAATCAATAAGAATGGGACATTTCAGTCTACATCAATTGTACTATTCAACAGAAGTCAAAGACAAAGTTGAACAGAAAAGAACACGTGTCGGCGGCTGACAAGTGACCTTACAAGACCACGTGGGAATGCAGAAGTTTAACGCATGTGCAGACATGTGTTATCCTTTGTCAACGCCTAGGGAACACAACATTATATTTGTTTGATCAAATAGTGGTGCCAAACTGAATTGTGGTGTTCCTGCAAATAGCTACTAAAGAGGAAAGAGGAGAGTATGCTCTCTGATGCAGTTGTCTCCACAAGTACAGACATCCTATGTACCAGTGGATAATAGAACAATTACACGGTCAATAGGACTATTATAAATTGATGTATCCACTACTGTAACAACTAGTGGTGTGAGTTTGTTTATTTAGAGTCCAAAACGTGTAATAGCTTAGAACACCTCTGTAGCTATACTTAGGTAAATCTGTATCAACCAACTACCATTCCGCCGAGGATACTTGTAATTCTTTGTGATTTAATCAATAAAGAATAAACCGTAGAAAAATTACCTTTGACTCTTGTAACGACCCTGGATTTTCCAACGTTTAATTAATAATATTTATTATTAATGCTTGTGTTTAATGAATGTATTTTTATGCATTTACTTGTTACCGCGATTGACTTTTAAATGCCCGACACGTCTTTGTGACACACGAACTTTTCACGAATAATATTTCGGATATTATTTACATTCATGATTAATTTTTATTAATCATTTTTAATTAACTAAGGTTACTAGTTAATTACTTGGGCTTATTTATTTAATTTGTTACATACTTGGTCTCTTATTAATGGACTTATGATTAGTGGACTTGGAAGCCCACCCTACATCCTTAATGGACTAGTTAGCCCATATTTATGTAAGTATTACATTAGGTTACAACTAGATAGATTAACTTAGCAAAGAATCTAGTTACTTGCATATTTCCCACACCATTTTGCTTTATTTCCATTCCAAGCTATCACCACCTCCCCATGTTTGAAAGTTTCTTTGATCCCTTCCTCTTTTGCACCCTCTTGGCCGTAGGTTTTGATGGATGGGAGGTGGTTTTGTTTTCAAATTTTATTACTTATTCATTTGTGATACTTCCTCATTTCACACACACTCTTACTTGCATTCTTTTTCTCTCCTTTTTCTCTCAAAGATTGTAAGTAACATGAACAATTTCTCTCTTCTTTTCCTCTTCCAAAAACCGAAATTATATACATACATATCATCATCATTTGTTTGTTTTGATACTTGTTCCTTGTTGTTGTTTACTTACTTGTTCATTGTTGTTGTTTTGTTACTTGTTCTTAGTTGTTATTTACTTACTAGTTGAAAGAATCAAACTCTCTAGTTTATTCTTCATATCATCTTCTTTATGCAAGAACATAAATAACCTAGGAGAATCAAGTTTATGTTTTGATTCTTCCATAAAACTTGTTAAGGATTTAAAGTTCATGAGTGTTAAAATCATACTTGTGACTCATGTTTGTAAACTTAAAGTTTACATTCTTAAATATCAAAGCTTTGGCTTGAATCTTTAAGCTATGAACAACCATGAACTTATTACTTGTAGATTTAACTTATTTCTTCATTTTATGTACTTTAAAGTTGTGATTTGGTCAAGTATTACTAGTTAATCTTGATCTCATATTTCTTGGAACTAAAAGTTAACTTTGTAAGTTCAAGAACATGGAAGTATAACTTTTTAGTTATAACTTCATATACTTGTGTTGGATCTAACTTAAGAACTTTAGATCTAGACTTTTGAGTCTAGGATCTTCAAGATCTAACTAAGAACTATGTTCTACAACTTAAGATCTTGATTATTTAGTTTACTTTCATGTTGTAGCTTAATAATACTTTTAGAGTTCATGTATGTGTCGGATCTAAGATCTTGATGTAACTTTGTTCATCAAACTACTTGCAACACTTAATTGAGTTGTGCTAATTATATTAGACTTACACTTGTGTTATGATGGTCAAAACTTGGTAAATATGATGTAAACACATCAACGAGTTGTACACTTGAAGCTATATGCATCAAGGATGAGAACCGTGATGAACATCAAGCACCAAGAACCCACCAGAACACACTGTTTACTGTTTTTTGGAATGTAAAGTTGATTTTCAGTTAGCTCTATTCGAGTAGATAATTTTTCGTTCAAGACTCATCTTAATCCGAGTTACGGTTTAGGATCTATGGCCCTCCGAACGTCACTATGTCCTTTTAACGTTGTTCTAAAATTTCTGACCTACTCGCACTTAAACCGTCGCCACGGTCAAACAAAGACGAGTTTACTTCTGGAATTTTTACAGCAACTAAAGGACTCATATACAGAGCCATGGCCACTGTTCTCACCTCATTTCAGTAGGTATAGAGGCCGTGGTAACTGACCGAAGTCAGCCTTTGTTTTAAACTCTTTTCTAGAATGAAACATACTTTATACTTTTGTTTGATGATGAATGATGATGACCCTTAAGACCTAATTTACATACTTTTAAACCTATTGGGACGATTTACTGACTTAGTAATATTTGACTTAGGTTGAGGACTTTCCGGACCTACATACTTGCTTAATTTTCCCGAGTCCACTTTACTACTACTTTTTCACTGTGAGTTATAGCATCCCTTTTTACTTTAACTATTTTGGGAACTGGGAATACATGCGCATTTTACGTTTTACATACTAGGAACGAGTTCTTAAACTTATTATATGTGTAGGTTATACAACGGCATAAACTTTCCCCTTAGCTCGGTAACGTTTAGTCATCGGTTTTTGAACCGGTGAACGCGAATCTTAGATATGGATCCATAGGGTTTGACATCCCCACTCGGGCTAGTAGTGCTAGCATTTAATGGGTGTTTAATACTTCGTAAACATACACACTCTCCAAGTGTACTTTCAGGGGGTTATAAACGTTAAGTTAGTTACCAAGTGCCCACGGTTAAACATATACTTTACATACTGTTTTGAAACGCTCTTTGTAGCACTGAAATCTCGTGGCCTACCTTACATACTGTTATACTTAAACTATAGCTCACCAACCTTTGTGTTGACATTTTCAAGCATGTTTTTCTCAGGTGCTTAAGGTTAGCCGCTTCCGCTATTGTACTAGTCTTGCTGATTAGCCACCCGCTGCCTTGTTAGAGTTGTTACCGCTTGAAACATTTTATCTTGCATTAAAACTTTATTACTGTTGAACAATGATTTGTAACAACCTAAGGGTCACGTACTATTAACTTTACTTCTATTCATAGAAGCATACTTTTGGTTGTAAAACATTTGACGTTAGTTATGACGTCACCTTTTATCATGAATGCAAATTTGTTTTGAAAACGCATATAGTGTTTGACCTTGTAATGATCCTGTTGTTGATGGTCCGTACATGTTGATTTAGTACGGGGCATCACATTTGGTATCAGAACATTGGTTGTAGGGAATTAGGTTGCATTAGTGAGTCTAAGACCGACCCGAGTAGGATTCACTAATAGGACTAATCTACAACTTGCTAGTTTACTTGTTTCCGCTGAACTTACTGCATGCTGCTGCTTACTTTTACTGCTATATGCATTATGCTACTTGTTTTCACTACTGCATGCTATTATTTTCTTTCAATTACATGCTACTTCTGTACGATTCGTTATTATTGCCATGCTATTTACTGCTATACATGATTTAAACTGTCGTAGTTACTTTGCCTAATATGTGCTTGCTTTATGACTTACTGATGTGGAAAAAGGTATTTTTCCTTGTTCAGATGTCGGATATTCCACCTGTCATCATTTTGGACAGTGACTCAGACTCGTCCGCCACTTCACCGACAGTTGTTGCCGATTCCCAGATGCCGTCGTCGACACCCACCAGTGACCCTGAAGCTTCATCCTCTGGTGCCAGTAGTCATGCACCTGCCCCAGTGGTTACCTCTGACAGAGCCGAGGACCTCCAGGAGATTCCAGCTCCACTTGCCCCCGGACCCTCGGAGCCACAGCACCATCCCGGTGGTGCTGTGATTCCCGCGGATCTTGGGGAAGGTCCAGTCCGTAATGAGCATAACCATTGGTGATGACGCACTCTTGATGGACATCTCGTGCCAATCGGACCCGCCAGATACCGACAGATGATGGCCGCCCGAGGAGAGCCAGTACAGCCACCCGTGCAGCCACCTCCACATGATTCGGACGACACATCCTCCGCTGACTCTTTATCCAACGACACCTCCTGAGACGACTCCAGTGACGATAATTCTGATGAGGACCCTGATGATGCACCTGTACAGCCACCCTCCACCCCGCCGAAGAAGCGGTACCGTTGATGGTACCGTCATTCCAGGGATTAATGGAGGTCGAGCATTCACTGACGCATATGGTCTGCGTCGTAGGGTTACCGCC
Source organism: Rutidosis leptorrhynchoides (assembly GCF_046630445.1). NCBI lineage: Eukaryota > Viridiplantae > Streptophyta > Magnoliopsida > Asterales > Asteraceae > Rutidosis > Rutidosis leptorrhynchoides. The sequence continues at coordinate 140,948,610 of NC_092334.1, read as the reverse complement.
CGTAAGCGGCTTGTGCCGTATCCTGCTGATCCCTTCATCCGTAAGCCTTACCGCTTCGCGGCCTCTACTTCTGGAGCCGGACCGTCTGCACCACCAGCTCCACTAGCACCACCCGTACCGACTGCACCACCTGCCCCACCATCTCCCTCTGTCGAGGAACTGATGAGGGAGGTGGAGATCCTCCGTGCTCGGGTAACTGAGTTCGAGGACCAGATGTCGCACGTATTGGACATCCTACACCCACCATCACGGTAGGGCTTTTGTAGTAGATTTCATTATGTAATCTAGTTGTAGTTTTATGTTTCACTTATGTATTGTACGAACCTATGCTGATGTATGCAACTTATTATTAATGAATGGAACTTTGCGTTATTTAATTCTTGCACGGTGCTCTATTTACGTTACTGTATGATGATTCTGTGGTATTTGTACCTGGTTGCATTACTTAATAAACATGTGATGTGTTGATTCCATGTTGGTTACCATATACTGTATTATTACTATTTGAATACCGGATTTTGACTTGAGTCAAAAATTTTGTTTAGAACACCATGGCCAACGGACGATCAACACCTACTTCAGCCCAAATCGAGGAGATGATCAATGAACGAGTCGCCGCAGCTTTAGCGGAAATGAACCCCCAAGCTCCACCACCACCGGTTATCGAGCCCATTCGTAATGGGTGCACATACAAAGAGTTTCAAAGCTGCAAGCCCCAAAACTTTAGTGGAACTGAGGGACCGGTTGGTCTCACTAGGTGGTTCGAGAAATTAGAATCTGTGTTTCGAGTTAGTAACTGCTCAGAGGCGAACAAAAACAAGTTTGCTTCATGTACGCTGTCTGACGGTGCACTAACATGGTGGAACACGTTGGCTCAAGCAAAGGGTATTGATGAGGAGTTTGCTACCCCATGGGAGGAATTCAAAGGGGCCCAGATTGAGGAATATTGCCCTAGGACCGAGATACAGAAGATGGAGATTGAGTTTATGCAGTTGAAAGTTGTGGGGAACGATCTCGATGGTTACAATCGTAAGTATTTGGAACTAGCCCTGATGTGTCCTACCATGGTCACCCCGGAATTCAAGCGTATGGAAAGATACTTGTGGGGACTTCCTAAATCCATTAAGGGAAATGTCACCTCGTCTAAGCCACCTAATGTCCCGGAGGCAATGCGCATGGCGCATACCTTAATGAACCAAATTATCATCGATGGACCGGAAAAGGCTAAGTCTGAAGCGGGTAGTAGTGACAAGCGTAAGTGGGATAACAACAAGGGTAGAGCCTATGATCAAAACCCGGCAAAGCGACATGAGGGTTTCAAAGGAAACAACAATGGTGGGAATCCCAATCCGAACACCAACTCAAACCCCAAATACAAGGGTACTCTACCACAGCGTAAGAGGTGCTACAAGCACCATACCGGGTACTGTAACGTTTTTTGTGAAAAATGCAAAAAGACCGGGCATATTGGCAGGGACTGCAAGATCACTACCATGACTGGGAAGCCGAACCCAATGGACCGAGAAAGTGTTATTGTAACAACCCAAACCGTAACCGACCAAACACGACGAAATTTCAAACAAAAAAAAAAAAAATTTCTGGTGCAGGCCATCTGCGCGGCGCGCCAGGTGGCCGCGCGGCGCGCCAAACCACCTGGACAGCCCGCTGTCCCCGGAAGTCAATTTAATGAAAATGTTTGACTAGTTCCCGACACATTTAGCTAAAACGCTTTTAACCATGACTTCATATATGAAAAACTAGCACGTTTAATTAATAAAATCAAATTTACGAAGCGGGTCCCACATCGACCCAAATTACCCCTTGAGTACCAAAATGCAATATTTGACCATAAGACTTTTAATACAAAACGAAGCCGAGCATGGCGATTGGGGATACGCTACCCAATCCTAAACAATCCAAAAGCAAGTCTCTAAAGCAAACTATGCAAGTCTTCTAGTCCTCGCGCTTACCCGAGCCACCAATCCGCATGCAATCTATAAAAAAAGTCAACAACGAGAGGGTAAGCTAATGCTTAGTGAGTAGAATAAATATATACATGCATATACAACTTACCTACTCGCATCCACGACATCACATAAATACACATAAATCACTTACCTCATCGTACCAAACGCTAGTATCATCAAATCGTATAACTAGCAACCTCATAAGCAATCAATAGCTAGTAACGTCAAACCGTACAACTAGCAACATCATTAGCATAAATAAATATATATAATAAATCAAATTAAATGCTAGCATCAACAATTACAATTCATGGTTAACCAATCTCTTCGCTAGGGGAACGACTTCGCGAATCAAGTCATCGATGTTCATAACATTCGTTAGCTTCCAAAAACGGCTATGGCATGCTAACCCCCCGAGGTGTTCCAAAAACGGCTATGGCATCACCCCTCAAGTGTTCCAAAAACGGCTATGGCATCACTTGCTCAATGTGAGTAGAACACGGCTATTACTCACGCTTTCGTACACCAACACGGCTATGTGTACGGGTAACTCAAATAACAACGTGGGAGTAAAACACGGCTATTACTTGCCACTAAATACACAAACACGGCTATTACTTGCCACTAAATGCACAAACACGGCTATGTGCCTTAGTACAAAACATGGACTAATACGGCTAAGTCCCACAACCTTGGTCACAAAACGGCTATGTGACACCATCAACACGGTACATAAATCATATACATACATATATACATTTTCCACTCACAATAATCATTATGGACAAGAACGGCTATGTCCCACCACTACGGTCACAAAAACGGCTATGTGACATCATTACTACGGGCAACTATCAATGTGGACAAAATGTCTATATCTCACAACTATGGTCACCAAACGGCTATATCCCACAACTATGGTCACCAAACGGCTATGTGACACCATTTCCACGGGCACATAAATCATATACATACATATATAGATATTCCACTCACCTTGAAGTCTTGAAGAATGCTTCCAAGTAATCCGCAACTCGCCAATGGAAAGTACCTATTCCATTACCACAATTACAATAATACACTTAGAGTGGATTTACAAATCAACCCAATTCGTAAGTGCAATTTCGACCCAAATGCACTTCCAAGCACAAACCGTGCCCAAACTAACCAATAGTCACTAACACAAGTGAGAATGGTCCTAATATGCCAATTAAACCCGAACTCAAGTGTTAAACACGTGTCATACCCATTTTGACCCTTAAACCCTAATTTTGACCCATAAAGGTCAAAATCTCATTCTTTGCAAGTTTTGACACCAAAACACATTTAACTCGGTTTTATACTTCAACTTAATCCATTTTAAGTTTATAAACTTCATTAAATCGCCAATTGGGTCATAATCACCACGAAACCCTAATTTGACCCAAAGTCAAAGTTAGTCAACCAAATAACCCTAAATGGGTTCCAATACTTCCATAATCACTAACTTAAGTGATTTAACTAAATTTCAAGTTCTAAACATGGCCAAATAGTTCACCAACCCGAAATCCGCCAACAATTAACAACAAACCCGATTACTAGCATCACTAAACTCATTTCATCACCTAAAAGGGTTTCACAACAAATTTACTCAAACCCTAACTTGAATATCAAATCAAATAATTGAAACTCGGAGTTTGAGCTTACCAATACTATCACCGCGTAGCCAAGAACGAAAGGAACAACTTTAGAACCCGAGCTTTGGTGAGAAATCGACTCCTTCTTCCCCAAATCAAGCCCTCTCTCTCTAAACCCTTACTCTCTCTCTAAAAATGGTTGAGAGTGTTTTGGTTGGTGAGAATTTGATCCAAACTGATCAAAGGATCAGTTTTGATGACCCTAAACCGACCCCAAGTGAAAAGACCAAAGTACCCTTCATTTAAAGCCTTTAAAAAGGCTGAAAATTGCTTCTGACCCATTCGGCGCGCCGCGCCACTATGTGGAGCGCCGCTCCACTCTGCAGGTCAGATTTCAGAAACTTGTTTTGGCCATAACTTTTTGTCCGTAGCTCCGTTTTCGATGAATCAAATATCGTTGGAAACGTAATAAGATTTTCTTTCCAATGGTAAGGCTTTGAAACATCAACACAAACTTTATTTGGGGTTGAAAAGATACGTACACACCTTGGTACTTCAGACCACGTCCCGTTTCCTTCGACGTTCGAGCAAGCGACACGTACATGCTTCGTACACTTCACACACGCATTGTGCACCATAAATACATTATGTACAATAAATATTTGGGTCTTACAACTCTCCCCCACTTAGAATCGATCACGTCCTCGTGATCCTCGTCACTTAACCAAACGGACCACACTCCACGGTCCTCAACATAAGTCCCAATCCGACTTTCCTAAGCAATTCTTCCCGACGAATCGCCTTCCACAACTAAATCGTCATCCACGATTTTTCTCAAATCCACAATCCGAGCACTAAAACCATACTCATTCCCTCGCATCGGGAAACTCATCCCATCTCTAACCGAGATATCACTCCTCTAGCGTACCATTACCAAGTACCGTGCTAAAGCAACCAAGTCTCAACCTAAGGTCAACAACCCGAAACGATGAAGACCGAACCAAACGAATCCTTACGGATAACACCAATCACTAAACATCCCTTGTAGCGTATAATACAACCAATACGCAACTACCGTAACATCATACGCGAACGACTAGAACTGCTAGCGTCCAATCGACTATAACAACTTAAAACCCTAGGCGTACAAAATCGACCATTGTCACGCCCGTAACGACATGTGAGCGAAATACGGCTATCGCATCAGTAATCACACAATACGGTCCTCACGATCCCACCATAGGAGTATAAAACAACTGATAGATCACTCAACACCGGATGAAGTCAGCGGACCCGAAAGTCATGCTTCACCGATATAACAATACCTCATGATGAAGTCAGCGGACCCCGAAAGTCATGCTTCACCACTATAACAATACCTCGCACTATGAGTAGTGCAACATCGCGCTCCGCTACACTATAGTGAACCCTAACGGATACCGCTAACCGTCCACACTATCGAGCAAGAACCACCTATATCAAGCATAGGCACAAAACAATATTTCTCTAGAAGAGAATCCGATACGCACATCCCTTAACCGAGGGATTTCACCTTGCTCGCCAAAACACGTCCATTATCTCTCGACGAGATTCACCAAACTTACCACCTCGGTGGTAATTTACAAATCCAATATCATAAGTACCAATGAGCCAAAAATTGTACTCTACCACCAATTGACCAAAACTAGGTCTCGACCAAATTTCCGGATCTAACAAAAGCATCATCCGAAATCTCACACTAAAACCTCCTCGTGCGGGAGTGCCACTCCCTCACTTGGAACTACGTTCCATATCCACAACTCGTACAACCGTACAATGCTACCAAAGGTAGACTTTACAAACAATTGGGTTCACACGACCCGTTACCATACCTTGCTCCAAACCTTGAGCACACGAAGGACTTGACCAATCCTTAAACACTTTGAACGAAAAGTGTACCACAAATACCCAAACTATACCCTCGCAATCATCCAATTTCATTAGTTTGTCACATTCCACCTAGTCACTCATGTATCTAAGGGTTTTACTCCGGTACCCTAAGTACAATGCAACCACAACCATAACCTAGTCGGAGTCGAACACCACGCTAGTAGGTATAAAAGAGGCACCTAATGTCGCGTCATAATGACTCCATTACCGACATACATCGAGATTTCAAACACTCGATCTCAAGGGTTCCAATCACCCGGCGAACCTCATGGTTCATCACTTCAACATAAAAGCGAACACGCGCTTAACAATCGGACACCAAAACCATTTCCGTGGCTTGGTAGAAACATTTCCCAAACAATAAGGAATGCTTGGTTGCACCAAGTCTTACGCCCTTCACCAATCAATTAAAACGTCACCATAGGGTACTTCCATTAGGAACGTCACCCATAACAACAACATGCACAACACAATGCATCTAACAAATCCGAACCTAAACGCCACATAAATAAATATTCAAAAGACATATTTATTAAAACGAAACGTACCTCAACGTCTCCTTGCGGCATTCGCCGCCGCCAACTCGGGACAATCCGGCTTGCGATGTCCCTCTTTATGACAATAGTAGCACATTCCGTCATCACTTCTCGGCATTGTGCATTCCCACAACTTGTGACCCCTAACGCCACAATTTAAACACCTAGGCGCACGAGAATCCACCGCGCCCTTTACCACATTACTCGTACTCGCACTCGGACCCTTAGTCCTCTTACTCGGAGCACCATAAGTAATAACCCTTCTCTCACTTGAAGGTTCGGCCTTTTTCGATCGCGTATAAGACTCGAAACCTCTAGCCACCGCAAATAACTCCGCAAACGACTTCGCGTAACCCCGGCTAATTTTGCTTTTCAAGTCATCGCTCAAAGTTCGATAGAAATCCTCCATCAACAAACGATCGTTCCCCAAATATTCCGGGCAAAAACGAGCCTTCGACATAAAAGTCGTCTTTAAAGTATTCAAGTCCATAGAACCCTGTTGCAAATTTCGCAACTCACAACGCAATTCCGATAAATCGGCTGAAGTTCGGAACTCCTCGAAGAATCCCTCCTTAAATTCGTCCCATGATAATGCCATAAACGTCTCACCACCGACAAGATCAATCTTGCCATCCAACCAATCCTTCGCCCTACCTCGCAACAAACTAGTAGCGAGTCTCGTCTTTTTCTCGGGTGGGCATTCCATAGTACGAAAACACCCTTCGACATCCGAAACCCAAGTCGTACTCACCAAAGGATCCGGTTTCCCATCATACATAGGGGGTTTAGTCCTCATGAAGCTCTTAAGACAACGCTCCATTTCACCCCTATTTTGGAATTCGGAATACTTCCCATCCATTTCTTCTCGAAACGCCCTCATTTGCTCCGCAACGGCGGCCGTAACTCTAGCGTTAAATTCCGTGTCGTTCGTCTCGGTCTCGTTTCGCGTCGTCATTCTAAAGAATGCAAAACGATTAGTCCACGCACGTATAAAACGACACGCACAACACCCTCCCATCTTGCTAAACACTCGTCGTACATCACTCGTTAGACACGATTTGCACCCGTAATAAGGTCTGCAAGTTCTTATTACGCACACACGCCGCATCGACTTGTTAGTACAACGACCGCCTCGCTCGATGATATAAACAAACACAACCAAAATTCTACGCGGTACAAACACACGCGAGAATTACTATCACAACACAAGAGCATATTAATAATATCCGCATTACTAATATAAACGTTAGTCAACCTATAAACAAGGCACTAACTAAACCCATTCCGACCCGTAATCCTACAAGTCCCGCAACAAATTAAGCACACACAAAAGTCTAAGTCTAGGCACCTATCTCAAGTCACCTAAATCCCTTAGACCATGCTCTGATACCACTTGTAACAACCCAAACCGTAACCGACCAAACACGACGAAATTTCAAACAAAAAAAAAAAAATTTCTGGTGCAGGCCATCTGCGCGGCGCGCCAGGTGGCCGCGCGGCGCGCCAAACCACCTGGACAGCCCGCTGTCCCCGGAAGTCAATTTAATGAAAATGTTTGACTAGTTCCCGACACATTTAGCTAAAACGCTTTTAACCATGACTTCATATATGAAAAACTAGCACGTTTAATTAATAAAATCAAATTTACGAAGCGGGTCCCACATCGACCCAAATTACCCCTTGAGTACCAAAATGCAATATTTGACCATAAGACTTTTAATACAAAACGAAGCCGAGCATGGCGATTGGGGATACGCTACCCAATCCTAAACAATCCAAAAGCAAGTCTCTAAAGCAAACTATGCAAGTCTTCTAGTCCTCGCGCTTACCCGAGCCACCAATCCGCATGCAATCTATAAAAAAAGTCAACAACGAGAGGGTAAGCTAATGCTTAGTGAGTAGAATAAATATATACATGCATATACAACTTACCTACTCGCATCCACGACATCACATAAATACACATAAATCACTTACCTCATCGTACCAAACGCTAGTATCATCAAATCGTATAACTAGCAACCTCATAAGCAATCAATAGCTAGTAACGTCAAACCGTACAACTAGCAACATCATTAGCATAAATAAATATATATAATAAATCAAATTAAATGCTAGCATCAACAATTACAATTCATGGTTAACCAATCTCTTCGCTAGGGGAACGACTTCGCGAATCAAGTCATCGATGTTCATAACATTCGTTAGCTTCCAAAAACGGCTATGGCATGCTAACCCCCCGAGGTGTTCCAAAAACGGCTATGGCATCACCCCTCAAGTGTTCCAAAAACGGCTATGGCATCACTTGCTCAATGTGAGTAGAACACGGCTATTACTCACGCTTTCGTACACCAACACGGCTATGTGTACGGGTAACTCAAATAACAACGTGGGAGTAAAACACGGCTATTACTTGCCACTAAATACACAAACACGGCTATTACTTGCCACTAAATGCACAAACACGGCTATGTGCCTTAGTACAAAACATGGACTAATACGGCTAAGTCCCACAACCTTGGTCACAAAACGGCTATGTGACACCATCAACACGGTACATAAATCATATACATACATATATACATTTTCCACTCACAATAATCATTATGGACAAGAACGGCTATGTCCCACCACTACGGTCACAAAAACGGCTATGTGACATCATTACTACGGGCAACTATCAATGTGGACAAAATGTCTATATCTCACAACTATGGTCACCAAACGGCTATATCCCACAACTATGGTCACCAAACGGCTATGTGACACCATTTCCACGGGCACATAAATCATATACATACATATATAGATATTCCACTCACCTTGAAGTCTTGAAGAATGCTTCCAAGTAATCCGCAACTCGCCAATGGAAAGTACCTATTCCATTACCACAATTACAATAATACACTTAGAGTGGATTTACAAATCAACCCAATTCGTAAGTGCAATTTCGACCCAAATGCACTTCCAAGCACAAACCGTGCCCAAACTAACCAATAGTCACTAACACAAGTGAGAATGGTCCTAATATGCCAATTAAACCCGAACTCAAGTGTTAAACACGTGTCATACCCATTTTGACCCTTAAACCCTAATTTTGACCCATAAAGGTCAAAATCTCATTCTTTGCAAGTTTTGACACCAAAACACATTTAACTCGGTTTTATACTTCAACTTAATCCATTTTAAGTTTATAAACTTCATTAAATCGCCAATTGGGTCATAATCACCACGAAACCCTAATTTGACCCAAAGTCAAAGTTAGTCAACCAAATAACCCTAAATGGGTTCCAATACTTCCATAATCACTAACTTAAGTGATTTAACTAAATTTCAAGTTCTAAACATGGCCAAATAGTTCACCAACCCGAAATCCGCCAACAATTAACAACAAACCCGATTACTAGCATCACTAAACTCATTTCATCACCTAAAAGGGTTTCACAACAAATTTACTCAAACCCTAACTTGAATATCAAATCAAATAATTGAAACTCGGAGTTTGAGCTTACCAATACTATCACCGCGTAGCCAAGAACGAAAGGAACAACTTTAGAACCCGAGCTTTGGTGAGAAATCGACTCCTTCTTCCCCAAATCAAGCCCTCTCTCTCTAAACCCTTACTCTCTCTCTAAAAATGGTTGAGAGTGTTTTGGTTGGTGAGAATTTGATCCAAACTGATCAAAGGATCAGTTTTGATGACCCTAAACCGACCCCAAGTGAAAAGACCAAAGTACCCTTCATTTAAAGCCTTTAAAAAGGCTGAAAATTGCTTCTGACCCATTCGGCGCGCCGCGCCACTATGTGGAGCGCCGCTCCACTCTGCAGGTCAGATTTCAGAAACTTGTTTTGGCCATAACTTTTTGTCCGTAGCTCCGTTTTCGATGAATCAAATATCGTTGGAAACGTAATAAGATTTTCTTTCCAATGGTAAGGCTTTGAAACATCAACACAAACTTTATTTGGGGTTGAAAAGATACGTACACACCTTGGTACTTCAGACCACGTCCCGTTTCCTTCGACGTTCGAGCAAGCGACACGTACATGCTTCGTACACTTCACACACGCATTGTGCACCATAAATACATTATGTACAATAAATATTTGGGTCTTACAGTTATGAATGCGGACAGACGGGCCACTTCAGAAATGAGTGTCCCAACAAACGAAAGGACGGCGAACCACCGCATGGCAGAGCTTTCAATGTAAATGCAAGGGATGCTCGTGAGAACCCCGACTTGGTCACAGGTATATTCACTATCAACAATTTATTAGCTTCTGTCCTATTTGATACTGGTGCCGATAGAAGTTATGTATGTAGACACTTTTGCGATAAGATAAATTGGTCGTTAGTTCCTTTAAAGGAGAGTATGCTTGTAGAGGTAGCCAATGGAAAACTTGAGAAAGTTGACCATATTAGCCGAGGAGCCATTATCAACATAGCTGGTGTGGATTTCAATATTGACTTGATACCCATTAAGTTGGGAAGCTTTGATGTTATTGTCGATATGGACTGGTTAACCAAGATAAGGGCCGACATTATCTTTGGAGATAAATCTCTTCGTATACCACACGGAGATGGTGAGCCATTGATTATTTACGGAGAGAGATGTAGCTCGAAACTGAACCTCATTAGTTGCATGAAAGCGCAGAAGATCATGAAGAAAGGACGTCTTGCTGTGCTAGCACATGTGAAAACATTAGAAACCGAGGTGAAGAGTGTGAACGATGTTCGAATTGTGAACGAGTTTTCCGATGTCTTTCAGGAGGAATTGCCTGGATTGCCGCCACCAAGAGCAGTAGAGTTTCTGATCGACTTAGTGCCAGGAGCTGCACCTGTAGCTCGCGCACCTTATCGACTCGCACCTTTCAAAATGCAGGAGTTGCAGAGCCAATTACAAGAACTGCTAGACCGTGAATTTATCCAACCAATTTTCTCGCCTTGGGGCGCACCTGTTTTGTTTGTGAAGAAGAAGGACGGATCCTTCCGCATGTGTATCGACTACCGTGAACTCAACAAAATGACGATCAAGAATCGGTATCCTCTTCCCCGTATTGAAGATCTTTTTGATCAACTACAAGGATCGAGCATTTACTTTAAGATCGATTTGCGATCCGTGAAATGTCCCGTTCTTATTGATTAAAAACGTTCCATATTAATTGATTTCGTTGCGAGGTTTTGACCTCTATATGAGACGTTTTTCAAAGACTGCATTCATTTTTAAAACAAACCATAACCTTTATTTCATAAATAAAGGTTTAAAAAGCTTTACGTAGATTATCAAATAATGATAATCTAAAATATCCTATTTACACACGACCATTACATAATGGTTTACAATACAAATATGTTACATCGAAATCAGTTTCTTGAATGCAGTTTTTACACAATATCATACAAACATGGACTCCAAATCTTATCCTTATTTTATTATGCAACAGCGGAAGCTCTTAGTATTCACCTGAGAATAAACATGCTTTAAACGTCAACAAAAATGTTGGTGAGTTATAGGTTTAACCTATATATATCAAATCGTAACAATAGACCACAAGATTTCATATTTCAATACACATCACATACATAGAGATAAAAATCATTCATATGGTGAACACCTGGTAATCGTCATTAACAAGATGCATATATAAGAATATCTCCATCATTCCGAGACACCCTTCGGATATGATATAAATTTCGAAGTACTAAAACATCCGGTACTTTGGATGGGGTTTGTTAGGCCCAATAGATCTATCTTTAGGATTCGCGTCAATTAGGGTGTCTGTTCCCTAATTCTTAGATTACCAGACTTAATAAAAAGGGGCATATTCGATTTCGATAATTCAACCACAGAATGTAGTTTCACGTACTTGTGTCTATTTTGTAAATCATTTATAAAACCTGCATGTATTCTCATCCCAAAAATATTAGATTTTAAAAGCGGGACTATAACTCACTTTCACAGATTTTTACTTCGTCGGGAAGTAAGACTTGGCCACTGGTTGATTCACGAACCTATAACAATATATACATATATATCAAAGTATGTTCAAAATATATTTACAACACTTTTAATATATTTTGATGTTTTAAGTTTATTAAGTCAGATGTCCTCGTTAGTAACCTACAACTAGTTGTCCACAGTTAGATGTACAGAAATAAATCGATAAATATTATCTTGAATCAATCCACGACCCAGTGTATACGTATCTCGTATCTCAGTATCGATCACAACTCAAACTATATATATTTTGGAATCAACCTCAACCCTGTATAGCTAACTCCAACATTCACATATAGAGTGTCTATGGTTGTTCCGAAATATATGTAAATGTGTCGACATGATAGGTCGAAACATTGTATACGTGTCTATGGTATCTCAAGATTACATAATATATAATACAAGTTGATTAAGTTATGGTTGGAATAGATTTGTTACCAATTTTCACGTAGCTAAAATGAGAAAAATTATCCAATCTTGTTTTACCCATAACTTCTTCATTTTAAATCCGTTTTGAGTGAATCAAATTGCTATGATTTAATATTGAACTCTATTTTATGAATCTAAACAGAAAAAGTATAGGTTTATAGTTGGAAAAATAAGTTACAAGTCGTTTTGGTAAAGGTAGTCATTTCAGTCGAAAGAACGACGTCTAGATGACCATTTTAGAAAACATACTTCCACTTTGAGTTTAACCATAATTTTTGGATATAGTTTCATGTTCATAATAAAAATCATTTTCCCAGAATAACAACTTTTAAATCAAAGTTTATCATAGTTTTTAATTAACTAACCCAAAACAGCCCGCGGTGTTACTACGACGGCGTAAATCCGGTTTTACGGTGTTTTTCGTGTTTCCAGGTTTTAAATCATTAAGTTAGCATATCATATAAATATAGAACATGTGTTTAGTTGATTTTAAAAGTCAAGTTAGAAGGATTAACTTTTATTTGCGAAAAAGTTTAGAATTAACTAAACTATGTTCTAGTGATTACAAGTTTAAACCTTCGAATAAGATAGCTTTATATGTATGAATCGAATGATGTTATGAACATCATTACAACCTCAAGTTCCTTGGATAAATCTACTGAAAATGAGAAAAATAGATCTAGCTTCAAAGGATTCTTGGATGGCTTGAAAGTTCTTGAAGCAGAATCATGACACGAAAACAATTTCAAGTAAGATTTCCACTCGAAATAAGATTGTTATAGTTATAGAAATTGAATTAAAGTTTGAATATGATTATTAACTTGTATTAGAAAGATAACCTACTGTAAGTAACAAAGGTTTCTTGATCTTGGATGATTACTTGGAATGGATTTAGAAAACTTGGAAGTAAACTTGCAATCTTGGAAGTATTCTTGATTTTATGAAACTAGAACTTTTGGAATTATGAAGAACACTTAGAACTTGAAGATAGAACTTTAGAGAGATCAATTAGATGAAGAAAATTGAAGAATGAAAGTGTTTGTAGGTGTTTTTGGTCATTGTTTTATGGATTAGATATAAAGGATATGTAATTTTGTTTTCATGTAAATAAGTCATGAATGATTACTCATATTTTTGTAATTTTATGAGATATTTCATGCTAGTTGCCAAATGATGGTTCCCACATGTGTTAGGTGACTCACATTGGCTGCTAAGAGCTGATCATTGGAGTGTATATACCAATAGTACATACATCTAAAAGCTGTGTATTGTACGAGTACGAATACGGGTGCATACGAGTAGAATTGTTGATGAAACTGAACGAGGATGTAATTGTAAGCATTTTTGTTAAGTAGAAGTATTTTGATAAGTGTCTTGAAGTCTTTCAAAAGTGTATGAATACATATTAAAACACTACATGTATATACATTTTAACTGAGTCGTTAAGTCATCGTTAGTCGTTACATGTAAATGTTGTTTTGAAACCTTTAGGTTAACGATCTTGTTGAATGTTAACATTGTTAACCCATTGTTTATTATAACAAATGAGATGTTAAATTGTTATATTATCATGATATTATGATATATAATATATCTTAGAATGATATATATACAGTTAAATGTCGTTACAACGATAATCGTTACATATATGTCTCGTTTCGAAATCATTAAGTTAGTAGTCTTATTTTTACATATGTATTTCATTGTTAATACACTTAATAATATATTTACTTATAATTTAACATAATTAACCAAGTGTATCAATATCTTAATATGATTCATATGTACCTAGTAAGACGTTGTTATAACGATAATCGTTATATATATCGTTTTCGAGTTTCTTAAATTAATAGTCTCATTTTTATGTATATAACTCGTTGTTAAAATACCTAATGAGATACATACTTATAATAAAATCATGTTAACTATATATATAACCATATAAATGTCATCGTATAGTTTTTACAAGTTTTAACGTTCGTGAATCACCGGTCAACTTGGGTGGTCAATTGTCTATATGAAACCTATTTCAATTACTCAAGTCTTAACAAGTTTGAATGCTTAACATGTTGGAAACACTTAATCATGTAAATAACAATTTCATTTAATATATATATATATATAAACATGGAAAAGTTCGGGTCACTACAGTACCTACCCGTTAAATAAATTTCGTCCCGAAATTTTAAGCAGTTGGAGGTGTTGACGTATCTTCTGAAAATAAATGCGAGTATTTCTTCTTCATCTGATCTTCTCATTCCCAGGTGAACTCGGGTCCTCTACAAGCATTCCATCGAACCTTAACAATTGGTATCTTGTTTTGCTTAAGTCTTTTAACCTCACGATCCATTATTTCGACGGGTTCTTCGATGAATTAAAGTTTTTCGTTGATTTGGATTTCATCTAACGGAATAGTGAGATCTTCTTTAACAAAACATTTCTTCAAATTCGAGACGTGGAAAGTGTTATGTACAGCCGCGAGTTGTTGAGGTAACTCAAGTCGGTAAGCTACTGGTCCGACACGATCTATAATCTTGAATGGTCCAATGTACCTTGGATTTAGTTTCCCCCGTTTACCAAATCGAACAACGCCTTTCCAAGGTGAAACCTTAAGCATGACCATTTCTCCAATTTCAAACTCTATATCTTTTCCTTTACTGTCCGCGTAGCTCTTTTGTCGACTCTGGGCGGTTTTCAATCTTTGTTGAATTTGGATGATTTTCTCGGTAGTTTCTTGTATTATCTTAAGACCCGTAATCTGTCTATCCCCCACTTCACTCCAACAAATCGGAGACCTGCACTTTCTACCATAAAGTGCTTCAAACGGTGCCATCTCAATGCTTGAATGGTAGCTGTTGTTGTAGGAAAATTCTGCTAACGGTAGATGTCGATCCCAACTGTTTCCGAAATCAATAACACATGCTCGTAGCATGTCTTCAAGCGTTTGTATCGTCCTTTCACTCTGCCCATCAGTTTGTGGATGATAGGCAGTACTCATGTCTAGACGAGTTCCTAATGCTTGCTGTAATGTCTGCCAGAATCTTGAAATAAATCTGCCATCCCTATCAGAGATAATAGAGATTGGTATTCCATGTCTGGAGATGACTTCCTTCAAATACAGTCGTGCTAACTTCTCCATCTTGTCATCTTCTCTTATTGGCAAGAAGTGTGCTGATTTGGTGAGACGATCAACTATTACCCAAATAGTATCAAAACCACTTGCAGTCCTTGGCAATTTAGTGATGAAATCCATGGTAATGTTTTCCCATTTCCATTCCGGGATTTCAGGTTGTTGTAGTAGACCTGATGGTTTCTAATGTTCAGCTTTGACCTTAGAACACGTCAAACATTCTCCTACGTATTTAGCAATATCGGCTTTCATACCCGGCCACCAAAAATGTTTCTTAAGATCCTTCTACATCTTCCCCGTTCCAGGATGTATTGAGTATCTGGTTTTATGAGCTTCTCTAAGTACCATTTCTCTCATATCTCCAAATTTTGGTACCCAAATTCTTTCAGCCCTATACTGGGTTCCGTCTTCCCGAATATTAAGATGCTTCTCCGATCCTTTGGGTATTTCATCCTTTAAATTTCCCTCTTTTAAAACTCCTTGTTGCGCCTCCTTTATTTAAGTAGTAAGGTTAGTGTGAATCATTATATTCATAGATTTTACTTGAATGGGTTCTCTGTCCTTTCTGCTCAAGGCGTCGGCTACCACATTTGCCTTCCCCGGGTGGTAACGAATCTCAAAGTCATAATCATTCAACAATTCAATCCACCTACGCTGCCTCATATTCAGTTGTTTCTGATTAAATATGTGTTTAAGACTTTTGTGGTCAGTATATATAATACTTTTGACCCCATATAAGTAGTGCCTCCAAGTCTTTAATGCAAAAACAACTGCGCCTAATTCCAAATCATGCGTCGTATAATTTTGCTCCTGAATCTTCAATTGTCTAGACACATAAGCAATCACCTTCGTCCATTGCATTAATACACAACCGAGACTTTGCTTTGATGCATCACAATAAATCACAAAATCATCATTCCCTTCAGGCAATGACAATATAGGTGCCATAGTTAGCTTTTTCTTTAATAATTGAAACGCCTTCTCTTGTTCATCCTTCCATTCAAATTTCTTCCCTTTATGCATTAATGCAGTCAAGGGTTTTGCTATTTTGGAGAAATCTTGGATGAATCTTCTGTAGTAACCAACCAATCCTAAAAATTGACGTATATGCTTCGGAGTTTTTGGGGTTTCCCACTTTTCAATGGTTTCGATCTTTGTCGGGTCCACCTGGATACCTTCTTTGTTCACTATGTGACCGAGGAATTGAACTTCTTCCAACCAAAATGCACACTTTGAAAACTTAGCGTACAGTTTTTCTTTCCTCAATACTTCTAGCACTTTTCTCAAATGTTCTTCGTGCTCTTGATCATTCTTTGAGTAAATAAGTATGTCATCGATGAAAACAATGACAAACTTGTCAAGGTATGGTCCACACACTCGGTTCATAAGGTCCATGAACACAGCTGGTGCATTAGTCAATCCAAACGACATAACCATAAACTCGTAATGACCGTAACGTGTTCTGAAAGCAGTCTTTGGAATATCATCTTCTTTCACCCACATTTGATGATACCCGGAACGTAAGTCAATCTTTGAATAAACAGACGAGCCTTGTAGTTGATAAAATAAGTCATCGATTCTCGGTAGTGGGTAGCGGTTCTTGATGGTAAGTTTGTTCAACTCTCGGTAGTCGATACACAACCTGAATGTACCATCTTTCTTTTTGACAAACAAAACAGGAGCTCCCCACGGTGATGTGCTTGGTCAAATGAAACCACGCTCTAAAAGTTCTTGTAATTGGCTTTGCAGTTCTTTCATCTCGCTGGGTGCGAGTCTGTAAGGAGCACGAGCTATTGGTGCAGCTCCTGGTACAAGATCTATTTGAAATTCAACAGATCGATGTGGAGGTAGTCCCGGTAATTCTTTCGGAAATACATCGGGAAATTCTTTTGCGACGGGAACATCATTGATGCTCTTTTCTTCAGTTTGTACTTTCTCAACGTGTGCTAGAACAGTATAGCAACCTTTTCTTATTAGTTTTTGTGCCTTCAAATTACTAATAAGATGTAGCTTCATGTTGTCCTTTTCTCCGTACACCATTAAGGGTTCTCCTTCTTCTCGTACAATGCGAATTGCATTTTTATAACATACGATCTCTGCTTTCACCTTCTTCAGCCAGTCCATGCCAACTATTACATCAAAACTCCCTAACTCTACTGGTATCAAATTAATCTTAAAGATTTCGCTACCCAGTTTAATTTCTCGATTCCGGCATATATTATCTGCTGAAATTAATTTACCATTTGCTAATTCGAGTAAAAATTTACTATCCAACGGCGTCATTGGACAACTTAATTTAGCAAAAAAATCTCTACTCATATAGCTTCTATCCGCACCCGAATCAAATAAAACGTAAGCAGATTTATTGTCAATAAGAAACGTACCCGTAACAAGCTCCGGGTCTTCCGGTGCCTCTGCCGCATTAATATTGAAAACTCTTCCGCGGCCTTGTCCATTCGTGTTCTCCTGGTTCGGGCAATTTCTAATTATGTGGCCCGGTTTTCCACATTTATAACAAACTACATTGGCATAACTTGCTCCGACACTACTGGCTCCGCCATTACTCGTTCCGACACCATTTGTTCCTTTCGTTCTGTTAACCCCTGGTCCGTAGACCTCACACTTCGCCGCGCTATGACCATTTCTTTTACACTTGTTGCAAAATTTGGTGCAGAACCCTGAGTGATACTTTTCACACCTTTGGCATAGCTGCTTCTGATTATTGTTGTTGTTGCGGTTATTATTGTTGTTGGGATGATTGTTGTAGTTGCTATTGTTGTTGTTGTTGTTGGGCCGTTTGTTGTAGTTGCGATTGATGTTGCGATTGTTGGGATAGTTGTTGCGATTATTGTTGTAATTGATGTTGTTGTTGTATTGGTGATTCTTATCACCGTTTTCCTCCCACTTTCTTTTGACTTGCTTCACATTGGCCTCTTCAGTAGTCTGTTCTTTAATTCTTTCCTCAATCTGGTTCACTAGTTTGTGAGCCATTCTACATGCCTGTTGTATGGAGGCTGGCTCGTGTGAACTTATATCTTCTTGGATTCTTTCCGGTAATCCTTTCACAAACGCGTCGATCTTCTCTTCCTCATCTTCGAACGCTCCCGGACACAATAGGCACAATTCTGTGAATCGTCTTTCGTACGTGGTAATATCAAATCCTTGGGTTCGTAACCCTCTAAGTTCTGTCTTGAGCTTATTGACCTCGGTTCTGGGACGGTACTTCTCGTTCATCAAGTGCTTGAATGCTGACCACGGTAGTGCGTACGCATCATCTTGTCCCACTTGCTCTAGATAGGTATTCCACCATGTTAACGCAGAACCTGTGAAGGTATGCGTAGCATACTTCACTTTGTCCTCTTCAGTACACTTACTTATGGCAAACACTGATTCGACCTTCTCGGTCCACCGTTTCAATCCGATCGGTCCTTTGGTTCCATCAAATTCCAAAGGTTTGCAGGCAGTGAATTATTTGTAGGTGCATCCTACACGATTTCCTGTACTGCTAGATCCAAGGTTATTGTTGGTATGTAGCGCAGCCTGTACTGCGACTATGTTTGAAGCTAGAAAAGTACGGAATTCCTCTTCATTTATATTCACGGTATGTCGAGTAGTCGGTGCCATTTCCTTCAAAATAGTCAAATGGAACAAGTTAATCATACCGAATATTAAGAGTAGTTAATAGTATTTCGTAGCATAATATGAACTCATTTATAAAAGCTTTTTCTTCATATTAGCGTTTTATAAGTTTAAATTCGGGTAGTACCTACCCGTTAAGTTCATACTTAGTAGCTAATATACAATTTAACTACTACAATTCTATATGAAAAACTGATTATAATAATATTTCGCGTTCAAACTTTTATACAATATTTTACAAACTTACAATACCGCTTATTTTACATAAAGCATGAAATATAGCACACAATAACTTTGATACAAGATAGTTGTCAAGATAATTCTAGCTAGTACACAAGTCGTTCAGCAAAGGCAATAAAGACACGTAATTCATACGTCCAGAAATAAGTCATGCATTCTGGGTTTACTAGGACTACTTCCCATCCTTGGTCTTGTGGAACATAACCGTTATGGCCGTTGATAAGACAGCGTGTTGTAACGTCGTCAAAGGGACGAGGGTTACGTAATGACCAACAGTCTCGTAATAACCTAAAAACCTCATTTCTTACCCCAATTACCGACTCCGTCACTTGTGGGAACGTTTTGTTTAATAGTTGTAGCCCGATGTTCTTGTTCTCACTTTGGTGAGAAGCGAACATTACTAACCCGTAAGCATAACATGCTTTTTTATATTGCATGTTAGCTGCTTTTTCTAAATTACCAAGTCCTATATTCGGATATATTGAGTCAAAATAATTTCTCAACCCGTTGCGTAAAATAGCATTTGGGTTCCCCGCAATATATGCGTCAAAGTAAACACATCGTAACTTATGGATTTCCCAATGTGATATCCCCCATCTTTCGAACGAAAGCCTTTTATAAATCAAGGCATTCTTGGAACGTTCTTCGAATGTCTTACAAACTGATCTCGCCTTAAATAGTTGTGCCGAGGAATTCTGACCGACTCTAGACAAAATTTCATCAATCATGTCTCCGGGTAGGTCTCTTAAAATATTGGGTTGTCTATCCATTTTGTGTTTTTATACTGTAAAATAGACAAGAGTTTGATTCATAAAAAAAATACTTATTAATACAAGCAATTTTTACATATATCATAAAGCATAAGCACACTATATTACATATATTACACCACACGAATACAACTATCTTATTTCGACTCGCTCGTTTCTTCTTCTTCTTCAGTTTTGGTTCGTTTTTCCAAGTTTCTAGGGATATATGATGTTCCCCTAATACGAGCCGTCGTTTTCCACATTGGTTTAGAAAAACCTAGTGGTTTAGAGGTTCCCGGGTCATTGTTACAACTTAAGGACTTCGGGGGTTGACGATACATATAAAGTTCATCGGGGTTGGAATTAGATTTCTCTATTTTTATGCCCTTTCCCTTATTATTTTCTTTTGCCTTTTTAAATTCAGTTGGGGTAATTTCTATAACATCATCGGAATTCTCGTCGGAATCCGATTCATCGGAGAATTGGTAATCCTCCCAATATTTTGCTTCTTTGGCGGAAACACCATTGACCATAATTAACCTTGGTCGGTTGGTTGAGGATTTTCTTTTACTTAACCGTTTTATTATTTCCCCCACCGGTTCTATTTCCTCCTCCGGTTCCTCCTCTTCCGGTTCTGATTCTTCTTCCGGTTCTGATTCTTCTTCCGGTTCTTCTTCGGGAACTTGTGAATCAGTCCAATATATATTCGACTCTTCATTATTATTAGGTGAGTCAATGGAATTTGTGCTAGAGGTAGACATCTATCACACAATATCAAACATCTTAAGAGATTAATATATCACATAATATATACATGTTAATAATATATAGTTTCCAACAAAAATGTTAAGCAATCATTTTTAAAGAAAACACGGTCGAAGTCCAGACTCACTAATGCATCCTAACAAACTCGATAAGACACACTAATGCAAATTTTCTGGTTCTCTAAGACCAACGCTCTGATACCAACTGAAATGTCCCGTTCTTATTGATTAAAAACGTTCCATATTAATTGATTTCGTTGCGAGGTTTTGACCTCTATATCAGACGTTTTTCAAAGACTGCATTCATTTTTAAAACAAACCATAACCTTTATTTCATAAATAAGGGTTTAAAAAGCTTTACGTAGATTATCAAATAATGATAATCTAAAATATCCTGTTTACACACGACCATTACATAATGGTTTACAATACAAATATGTTACATCGAAATCAGTTTCTTGAATGCAGTTTTTACACAATATCATACAAACATGGACTCCAAATCTTGTCTTTATTTTAGTATGCAACATCGGAAGCTCTTAGTATTCACCTGAGAATAAACATGCTTTAAACGTCAACAAAAATGTTGGTGAGTTATAGGTTTAACCTATATATATCAAATCGTAACAATAGACCACAAGATTTCATATTTCAATACACATCACATACATAGAGATAAAAATCATTCATATGGTGAACACCTGGTAATCGACATTAACAAGATGCATATATAAGAATATCCCCATCATTCCGGGACACCCTTCGGATATGATATAAATTTCGAAGTACTAAAACATCCGGTACTTTGGATGGGGTTTGTTAGGCCCAAAAGATATATCTTTAGGATTCGCGTCAATTAGGGTGTCTGTTCCCTAATTCTTAGATTACCAGACTTAATAAAAAGGGGCATATTCGATTTTGATAATTCAATCATAGAATGTAGTTTCACGTACTTGTGTCTATTTTGTAAATCATTTATAAAACCTGCATGTATTCTCATCCCAAAAATATTAGATTTTAAAAGTGGGACTATAACTCACTTTCACAGATTTTTTACTTCGTCGGGAAGTAAGACTTGGCCACTGGTTGATTCCTGAACCTATAACAATATATACATATATATCAAAGTATGTTCAAAATATATTTACAACACTTTTAATATATTTTGATATTTTAAGTTTATTAAGTCAGCTGTCCTCGTTAGTAACCTACAACTAGTTGTCCACAGTTAGATGTACAGAAATAAATCGATAAATATTATCTTGAATCAATCCACGACCCAGTGTATACGTATCTCAGTATTGATCACAACTCAAACTATATATATTTTGGAATCAACCTCAACCCTGTATAGCTAACTCCAACATTCACATATAGAGTGTCTATGGTTGTTCCAAAATATATGTAGATGTGTCGACATGATAGGTCGAAACATTGTATACGTGTCTATGGTATCTCAAGATTACATAATATACAATACAAGTTGATTAAGTTATGGTTGGAATAGATTTGTTACCAATTTTCACGTAGCTAAAATGAGAAAAATTATCCAATCTTCTTTTACCCATAACTTCTTCATTTTAAATCCGTTTTGAGTGAATCAAATTGCTATGGTTTCATATTGAACTCTATTTTATGAATCTAAACAGAAAAAGTATAGGTTTATAGTCGGAAAAATAAGTTACAAGTCGTTTTGGTGAAGGTAGTCATTTCAGTCGAAAGAACGATGTCTAGATGACCATTTTAGAAAACATACTTCCACTTTGAGTTTAACCATAATTTTTGGATATAGTTTCATGTTCATAATAAAAATCATTTTCCCAGAATAACAACTTTTAAATCAAAGTTTATCATAGTTTTTAATTAACTAACCCAAAACAGCCCGCGGTGTTACTACGACGGCGTAAATCCGGTTTTACGGTGTTTTTCGTGTTTCCAGGTTTTAAATCATTAAGTTAGCATATCATATAGATATAGAACATATGTTTAGTTGATTTTAAAAGTCAAGTTAGAAGGATTAACTTTTATTTGCGAACAATTTTGAATTAACTAAACTATGTTCTAGTGATTACAAGTTTAAACCTTCGAATAAGATAGCTTTATATGTATGAATCGAATG
Source organism: Rutidosis leptorrhynchoides (assembly GCF_046630445.1). Lineage (NCBI taxonomy): Eukaryota > Viridiplantae > Streptophyta > Magnoliopsida > Asterales > Asteraceae > Rutidosis > Rutidosis leptorrhynchoides. Next base: position 140,925,496 of record NC_092334.1, on the reverse strand, counting down.
ATGTTATGAACATCATTACTACCTCAAGTTCCTTGGATAAATCTACTGTAAATGAGAAAAATAGATCTAGCTTCAAAGGATTCTTGGATGGCTTGAAAGTTCTTGAAGCAGAATCATGACACGAAAACAATTTCAAGTAAGATTTCCACTCGAAATAAGATTGTTATAGTTATAGAAATTGAATTAAAGTTTGAATATGATTATTACCTTGTATTAGAAAGATAACCTACTATAAGTAACAAAGGTTTCTTGATCTTGGATGATTACTTGGAATGGATTTAGAAAACTTGGAAGTAAACTTGCAATCTTGGAAGTATTCTTGATTTTATGAAACTAGAACTTTTGGAATTTATGAAGAACATTTAGAACTTGAAGATAGAACTTGAGAGAGATCAATTAGATGAATAAAATTGAAGAATGAAAGTATTTGTAGGTGTTTTTGGTCGTTGGTGTATGGATTAGATATAAAGGATATGTAATTTTGTTTTCATGTAAATAAGTCATGAATGATTACTCATATTTTTGTAATTTTATGAGATATTTCATGCTAGTTGCCAAATGATGGATTCCACATGTGTTAGGTGACTCATATGGGCTGCTAAGAGCTGATCATTGGAGTGTATATACCAATAGTACATACATCTAAAAGCTGTGTATTGTACGAGTACGAATACGGGTGCATACGAGTAGAATTGTTGATGAAACTGAACGAGGATGTAATTGTAAGCATTTTTGTTAAGTAGAAGTATTTTGATAAGTGTCTTGAAGTCTTTCAAAAGTGTATGAATACATATTAAAACACTACATGTATATACATTTTAACTGAGTCGTTAAGTCATCGTTAGTCGTTACAAGTAAATGTTGTTTTGAAACCTTTAGGTTAACGATCTTGTTGAATGTTGTTAACCCATTGTTTATTATAAAAAATGAGATGTTAAATTGTTATATTATCATGATATTATGATATATAATATATCTTAGTATGATATATATACAGTTAAATGTCGTTACAACGATAATCGTTACATATATGTCTCGTTTCGAAATCATTAAGTTAGTAGTCTTATTTTTACATATGTATTTCATTGTTAATACACTTAATAATATATTTACTTATCATTTAACATAATTAACCAAGTGTATCAATATCTTAATATGATTCATATGTACCTAGTAAGACGTTATAACGATAATCGTTATATATATCGTTTTCGAGTTTCTTAAATTAATAGTCTCATTTTTATGTATATAACTCATTGTTAAAATACCTAATGAGATACATACTTATAATAAAATCATGTTAACTATATATATAACCATATAAATGTCATCGTATAGTTTTTACAAGTTTTAACGTTCGTGAATCACCGGTCAACTTGGGTGGTCAATTGTCTATATGAAACCTATTTCAATTAATCAAGTCTTAACAAGTTTGATTACTTAACATGTTGGAAACACTTAATCATGTAAATAACAATTTCATTTATTATATATATAAACATGGAAAAGTTCGGTCACTACAATCCGGTTATCACTAGTTGAGGGTGAAAGAGAGCGACGTGATGAAGACTGCATTCAGAACCCGTTATGGTCATTATGAGTTTCTCGTGATGCCATTCGGTCTAACCAACGCACCTGCCATGTTTATGGATCTTATGAACTGTGTCTGCAAGCCATACTTGGATAAGTTCGTTATCGTCTTCATAGATGATATCCTCATCTACTCTAAGAGCGAAGAAGAACATGAGCAACACCTCCGACTAGTACTTGAACTCTTGAGACAAGAACAACTTTACGCCAAATTCTCCAAGTGTGAATTTTGGTTGAAGGAAGTCCAATTTCTGGGTCATGTTGTGAGCGACCAGGGTATCAAGGTTGATCCTGCAAAGATCGAAGCTATCAGCAAGTAGGAAACCCCCACTACTCCAACTCATATTCGCCAATTTTTAGGTCTCATCGGTTACTACCGAAGATTTATTTAAGGTTTCTCTCTAATTGCGCGTCCTTTGACCGCGCTGACTCACAAGGGCAAGAAGTTCATTTGGGAACCCGAACAGGAATCAGCATTTCAAACCTTAAAAAAGAAGTTAACCACCGCACCTATCTTATCACTCCCTGAAGGCAGTGACGATTTCGTCATTTATTGCGATGCTTCGAAAAGTGATTTTGGTTGTGTACTGATGCAACGCACAAAGGTTATCGCTTACGCCTCCCGACAACTGAAGATTCATGAACGGAACTACACTACTCATGATCTTGAACTTGGAGCTGTTGTCTTTGCGCTCAAATTGTGGAGACACTATTTGTATGGAACTAAGAGCACTATTTTCACCGACCACAAAAGCCTCCAACACATCTTTGATCAGAAGCAACTGAACATGAGACAGCGTCGATGGATCGAGACGCTGAACGACTACGATTGTGAACTTCGTTATCATCCTGGTAAGGCCAATGTTGTAGCCGACGCTTTGAGTCGAAAGGAGAGGATGGCACCTCTTCGTGTTCGAGCCCTGAACATCACCATTCATTCAAATCTCAACAGCCAGATCCGAGTAGCCCAAGATGAGGCTCTCAAGGAGGAGAATATATCTCATGAACATTTGAACATACTTGTCTCTCGATTCGAGGTTAGGGAGACTAGACTCCGATGTTATGCCGGAAGAATTTGGGTACCTCGTTATGGAGATCTATGAAACCTTATACTTGATGAAGCCCACAAGTCGAGATATTCGATTCACCCTGGAGCGGGCAAAATGTACCACGATCTTAAGGAATAGTATTGGTGGCCCAATCTTAAGAAGGATGTTGCAACTTATGTTGGTAAGTGTTTGACTTGTTCGAAAGTTAAGGCCGAACATCAGAGGCCCTCTGGATTGCTTCAACAACCGGAAATCCCGCAATGAAAGTGGGAAAGGATAACAATGGATTTCATCACCAAGCTACCAAAGACAGTGGGCAGATACGATACCATCTGGGTTATCGTTAACCGTCTTACCAAATCTACACACTTCTTAGCAATGAAGGAAATGGATACGATGGAGAGACTTGCTCAACTATACATCAAAGAGGTTGTATCTCGTCATGGTGTACCTTTGTCGATCATCTCAGATCGCGATCCCCGTTTCGCTTCTAGATTTTGGCGTTCTTTGCAAGAAGCCATGGGAACTCGTCTCGACATGAGTACTGCTTATCACCCACAGACCGACGGGCAAAGTGAACGAACGATTCAGACCTTGGAAGACATGTTGCGTGCATGTGTTATTGATTTCTGAAAGGCTTAGGAAAGGCATTTGCCACTCGCCGAATTTTCTTACAACAACAGTTATCACTCGAGTATTAATGCCGCACCTTTTGAAGCATTGTATGGCCGCAAGTGCCGATCTCCTATTTGTTGGGCCAAAGTAGGTGAAACGCAAATCACCGGACCCGATATAGTCCATGAAACCACTGAGAAGGTTGTCCAAATTCAAGCAAGACTCAAGACGGCCCGTGATTGCCAAAAGAGTTATGCCGACCTTAAACGAAAAGACTTTGAATTCAATGTGGGTGACCGTGTAATGTTGAAGGTCGCGCCTTGGAAAGGTGTGATCCGTTTTGGAAAACGTGGAAAGTTAAACCCACGATACATTGGTCCTTTTGAAATCTTGGAACGTGTTGGACCCGTTGCCTACCGTTTGGATCTTCCGACTCAATTGAGCTCAGTTCATCCTACTTTCCATGTATCAAATTTGAAGAAGTATCTTGCTGAACCAGAACATGTCATACCATTGGAGGAACTTACGATTTGTAGTGACCCGAACTTTTCCATGTTTATATATATTAATTGAGATTGATATTTACATGATTAAATGTTTCCAACATGTTAAGCAATCAAACTTGTTAAGACTTGATTAATTGAAATATGTTTCATATAGACAATTGACCACCCAAGTTGACCGGTGATTCACGAACGTTAAAACTTGTAAAAACTATATGATGACATATATATGGATATATATATATAGTTAACATGATACTATGATAAGAAAACATATCATAAAGTATATTAACAATGAACTACATATGTAAAAACAAGACTACTAACTTAATGATTTTTAAACGAGACATATATGTAACGATTATCGTTGTAAAGACATTTAATGTATATATATCATATTAAGATATATTCATACATGATAATATCATGATAATATAATAATTTAAAATCTCATTTGATATTATAAACATTGGGTTAACAACATTTAACAAGATCGTTAACCTAAAGGTTTCAAAACAACACTTACATGTAACGACTAACGATGACTTAACGACTCAGTTAAAATGTATATACATGTAGTGTTTTAATATGTATTTATACACTTTTGAAAGACTTCAATACACTTATCAAAATACTTCTACTTAACAAAAATGCTTACAATTACATCCTCGTTCAGTTTCATCAACAATTCTACTCGTATGCACCCGTATTCGTACTCGTACAATACACAGCTTTTAGATGTATGTACTATTGGTATATACACTCCAATGATCAGCTCTTAGCAGCCCATGTGAGTCACCTAACACATGTGGGAACCATCATTTGGCAACTAGCATGAAATATCTCATAAAATTACAAAAATATGAGTAATCATTCATGACTTATTTACATGAAAACAAAATTACATATCCTTTATATCTAATCCATACACCAACGACCAAAAACACCTACAAACACTTTCATTCTTCAATTTTATTCATCTAATTGATCTCTCTCAAGTTCTATCTTCAAGTTCTAAGTGTTCTTCATAAATTCCAAAAGTTCTAGTTTCATAAAATCAAGAATACTTTCAAGTTTGCTAGCTCACTTCCAATCTTGTAAGGTGATCATCCAACCTCAAGAAATCTTTGTTTCTTACAGTAGGTTATCATTCTAATACAAGGTAATAATCATATTCAAACTTTGGTTCAATTTCTATAACTATAACAATCTTATTTCAAGTGATGATCTTACTTGAACTTGTTTTCGTGTCATGATTCTGCTTCAAGAACTTCGAGCCATCCAAGGATCCATTGAAGCTAGATCCATTTTTATCTTTTCCAGTAGGTTTATCCAAGGAAATTAAGGTAGTAATGATGTTCATAACATCATTCGATTCATACATATAAAGCTATCTTATTCGAAGGTTTAAACTTGTAATCACTAGAACATAGTTTAGTTAATTCTAAACTTGTTCGCAAACAAAAGTTAATCCTTCTAACTTGACTTTTAAAATCAACTAAACACATGTTCTATATCTATATGATATGCTAACTTAATGATTTAAAACCTGGAAACACGAAAAACACCGTAAAACCGGATTTACGCCGTCGTAGTAACACCGCGGGCTGTTTTGGGTTAGTTAATTAAAAACTATGATAAACTTTGATTTAAAAGTTGTTATTCTGAGAAAATGATTTTTATTATGAACATGAAACTATATCCAAAAATTATGGTTAAACTCAAAGTGGAAGTATGTTTTCTAAAATGGTCATCTAGACGTCGTTCTTTCGACTGAAATGACTACCTTTACAAAAACGACTTGTAACTTATTTTTCCAACTATAAACCTATACTTTTTCTGTTTAGATTCATAAAATAGAGTTCAATATGAAATCATAGCAATTTGATTCACTCAAAACGGATTTAAAATGAAGAAGTTATGGGTAAAACAAGATTGGATAATTTTTCTCATTTTAGCTACGTGAAAATTGGTAACAAATCTATTCCAACCATAACTTAATCAACTTGTATTGTATATTATGTAATCTTGAGATACCATAGACACGTATACAATGTTTCGACCTATCATGTCGACACATCTATATATATTTCGGAACAACCATAGACACTCTATATGTGAATGTTGGAGTTAGCTATACAGGGTTGAGGTTGATTCCAAAATATATATAGTTTGAGTTGTGATCAATACTGAGATACGTATACACTGGGTCGTGGATTGATTCAAGATAATATTTATCGATTTATTTCTGTACATCTAACTGTGGACAACTAGTTATAGGTTACTAACGAGGACAGCTGACTTAATAAACTTAAAACATCAAAATATATTAAAAGTGTTGTAAATATATTTTGAACATACTTTAATATATATGTATATATTGTTATAGGTTCGTGAATCAACAGTGGCCAAGTCTTACTTCCCGACGAAGTAAAAATCTGTGAAAGTGAGTTATAGTCCCACTTTTAAAATCTAATATTTTTGGGATGAGAATACATGCAGGTTTTATAAATGATTTACAAAATAGACACAAGTACGTGAAACTACATTCTATGGTTGAATTATCGAAATCGAATATGCCCCTTTTTATTAAGTCTGGTAATCTAAGAATTAGGGAACAGACACCCTAATTGACGCGAATCCTAAAGATAGATCTATTGGGCCTAACAAACCCCATCCAAAGTACCGGATGCTTTAGTACTTCGAAATTTATATCATATCCGAAGGGTGTCCCGGAATGATGGGGATATTCTTATATATGCATCTTGTTATTGTCGGTTACCAGGTGTTCACCATATGAATGATTTTTATCTCTATGTATGGGATGTGTATTGAAATATGAAATCTTGTGGTCTATTGTTACGATTTGATATATATAGGTTAAACCTATAACTCACCAACATTTTTGTTGACGTTTAAAGCATGTTTATTCTCAGGTGAATATTAAGAGCTTCCGCTGTTGCATACTAAAATAAGGACAAGATTTGGAGTCCATGTTTGTATGATATTGTGTAAAAACTGCATTCAAGAAACTGATTTCGATGTAACATATTTGTATTGTAAACCATTATGTAATGGTCGTGTGTAAACAGGATATTTTAGATTATCATTATTTGATAATCTATGTAAAGCTTTTTAAACCTTTATTTATGAAATAAAGGTTATGGTTTATTTTAACAAATGAATGCAGTCTTTGAAAAACGTCTCATATAGAGGTCAAAACCTCGCAACGAAATCAATTAATATGGAACGTTTTTAATCAATAAGAACGGGACATTTCAGTTGGTATCCGAGCGTTGGTCTTAGAGAACCAGAAAATTTGAATTAGTGTGTCTTATCGAGTTTGTTAGGATGCATTAGTGAGTCTGGACTTCGACCGTGTTTTCTTTAAAAATGATTGCTTAACATTTTTGTTGGAAACTATATATTTTTAACATATGAATATTATGTGATATATTAATCTCTTAACGTGTTTGATATTATGTGATAGATGTCTACCTCTAGAACAAGTCCCATTGACTCACCTAATAATAATGAAGAGTCAAATGTAAATTGGAATGATTTGTGGACTGATTCACAAGTTCCCGAAGAGGAACCGGAAGAAGAGTCGGAACCGGAAGAAGAATCGGAACCGGAAGAAGAATCGGAACCGGATGAAGAAATAGAACCGGTGGGGGAAATAATAAAACGGTTAAGTAAAAGAAAATCCTCAACCAACCGACCAAAGTTAATTATGGTCAATGGTGTTTCCGCCACGGAAGCAAAATATTGGGAGGATTACCAATTCTCCGATGAATCGGATTCCGACGAGAATTCCGATGATGTTATAGAAATTACCCCAACTGAATTTAAAAAGGCAAAAGAAAATAATAAGGGAAAGAGCATAAAAATAGAGAAATCTAATTCCAACCCCGATGAACTTTATATGTATCGTCAACCCCCGAAGTCCTTAAGTTGTAACAATGACCCGGGAACCTCTAAACCACCAGGTTTTTCTAAACCAATGTGGACAACGACGGCTCGTATTAGGGGAACATCATATATCCGTAGAAACTTGGCAAAACGAACCAAAATAGAAGAAGAAGAAACGAGCGAGTCGGAATAAGATAGTTGTATTCGTGTGGTGTAATATATGTAATATAGTGTTCTTATGCTTTATGATATATGTAAAAATTGCTTGTATTAATAAGTATTTTTTTATGAAACTAACTCTTGTCTATTTTACAGTTTAAAAACACAAAATGGATAGACAACCCAATATTTTAAGAGACCTACCCGGAGACATGATTGATGAAATCTTGTCTAGAGTCGGCCAGAATTCTTCGGCACAACTATTTAAGGCGAGATCAGTTTGTAAGACATTCGAAGAACGTTCCAAGAATGTCTTGGTTTATAAGAGACTTTCGTTTGAAAGATGGGGGATATCACATTGGGAAACCCATAAGTTACGATGTGTTTACTTTGACGCATATATTGCGGGGAACCCAAATGCTATTTTACGCAACGGGTTAAGAAATTATTTTGACTCAATATATCCGAATATTGGACTTCGTGATTTAGAAAAAGCGGCTAACATGCAACATAAAGAAGCATGTTATGCTTACGGATTAGTAATGTTCGCTTCTCACCAAAGTGAGAACAAGAACATCGGGCTACAACTATTAAACAAAACGTTTCCACAAGTGACGGAGTCGGTAATTGGGGTAAGAAATGAGGTTTTTAGATTATTACGGGACTGTTGGACATTACGTAACCCTCGTCCCTTTGATGACGTTACAACACGCTGTCTTATCAACGGCCATAACGGTTATGTTGCACAAGACCAAGGATGGGAAGTAGTCCTAGTAAAACCAGAATGCATGACTTGTTTCTGGACGTATGAATTACGTGTCTTTATTGCCTTTGCCGAACGACTTGTGTACTAGCTAGAATTGTCTTCACAACTATCTTGTATCAAAGTTATTGTGTGCTATATTTCATGCTTTATGTAAAATAAGCGGTATTGTAAGTTTGTAAAATATTGTATAAAAGTTTGAACGCGAAATATTATTACAATCAGTTTTTCATATAGAATTGTAGTAGTTGAATTGTATATTAGCTACTAAGTATGAACTTAACGGGTAGGTACTACCCGAATTTAAACTTATAAAACGCTAATATGAAGAAAAAGCTTTTATAAATGAGTTCATATTATGCTACGAAATACTATTAACTACTCTTAATATTCTGTATGATTAACTTGTTCCATTTAACTATTTTGAAGGAAATGGCACCGACTACTCGACACACCGTGAATATGAATGAAGAGGAATTCCGTACTTTTCTAGCTTCAAACATAGCCGCAGTACAGGCTGCGCTACATACCAACAATAACCTTGGATCTAGCAGTACAGGAAATCGTGTAGGATGCACCTACAAAGAATTCACTGCCTGCAAACCTTTGGAATTTGATGGAACCGAAGGACCGATCGGATTGAAACGGTGGACCGAGAAGGTCGAATCGGTGTTTGCCATAAGTAAGTGTACTGAAGAGGACAAAGTGAAGTACGCTACGCATACCTTCACAGGTTCTGCGTTAACATGGTGGAATACCTATCTAGAGCAAGTGGGACAAGACGATGCGTACGCACTACCGTGGTCAGCATTCAAGCACTTGATGAACGAGAAGTACCGTCCCAGAACCGAGGTCAATAAGCTCAAGACAGAACTTAGAGGGTTACGAACCCAAGGATTTGATATTACCACGTACGAAAGACGATTCACAGAATTGTGCCTATTGTGTCCGGGAGCATTCGAAGATGAGGAAGAGAAGATCGACGCATTTGTGAAAGGATTACCGGAAAGAATCCAAGAAGATATAAGTTCACACGAGCCCGCCTCTATACAACAGGCATGTAGAATGGCTCACAAACTAGTGAACCAGATTGAAGAAAGAATTAAAGAACAGACTGCTGAAGAGGCCAATGTGAAGCAAGTCAAAAGAAAGTGGGAGGAAAACGGTGATAAGAATCACCAATACAACAACAACAGCAATTACAACAATAATCGCAACAATTATCCCAACAATCGCAACATCAATCGCAACTACAACAAACGGCCCAACAATAACAACAACAACAACAGCAACAGTAACTACAACAATCATCCCAACAACAATAATAACCGCAACAACAACAACAATCAGAAGCAGCTATGCCAAAGGTGTGAAAAGTATCACTCGGGGTTCTGCACCAAATTTTGCAACAAGTGTAAAAGAAATGGTCATAGCGCGGCGAAGTGTGAGGTCTACGGACCAGGGGTTAATAGAACGAAAGGAACAAATGGTGTCGGAACGAGTAATGGCGGAGCAAGTAGTGTCGGAGCAAGTTATGCCAATGTAGTTTGTTATAAATGTGGAAAACCGGGCCACATTATTAGAAATTGCCCGAACCAGGAGAACACGAATGGATAAGGCCGCGGAAGAGTTTTCAATATTAATGCGGCAGAGGCACAGGAAGACCCGGAGCTTGTTACGGGTACGTTTCTTATTGATAATAAATCTGCTTACGTTTTATTTGATTCGGGTGCGGATAGAAGCTATATGAGTAAAGATTTTTGTGCTAAATTAAGTTGTCCATTGACGCCTTTGGATAGTAAATTTTTACTCGAATTAGCAAATGGTAAATTAATTTCAGCAGATAATATATGTCGGAATCGAGAAATTAAACTGGTTAGCGAAACATTTAAGATTGATTTGATACCAGTAGAGTTAGGGAGTTTTGATGTGATAATCGGTATGGACTGGTTGAAAGAAGTGAAAGCAGAGATCGTCTGTTACAAAAATGCAATTCGCATTATACGAGAAAAAGGAAAACCCTTAATGGTGTACGGAGAAAAGGGCAACACGAAGCTACATCTTATTAGTAATTTGAAGGCACAAAAACTAATAAGAAAAGGTTGCTATGCTGTTCTAGCACACGTCGAGAAAGTACAAACTGAAGAAAAGAGCATCAATGATGTTCCCATTGCAAAAGAATTTCCCGATGTATTTCCGAAAGAATTACCGGGATTACCCCCACATCGATCTGTTGAATTTCAAATAGATCTTGTACCAGGAGCTGCACCAATAGCTCGTGCTCCTTACAGACTCGCACCCAGCGAGATGAAAGAACTGCAAAGCCAATTACAAGAACTTTTAGAGCGTGGTTTCATTCGACCAAGCACATCACCGTGGGGAGCTCCTGTTTTGTTTGTCAAGAAGAAAGATGGTACATTCAGGTTGTGTATCGACTACCGAGAGTTGAACAAACTTACCATCAAGAACTGCTACCCACTACCGAGAATCGACGACTTATTTGATCAACTACAAGGCTCGTCTGTTTATTCAAAGATTGACTTACGTTCCGGGTATCATCAAATGCGGGTGAAAGAAGATGATATTCCAAAGACTGCTTTCAGAACACGTTACGGTCATTACGAGTTTATGGTCATGCCGTTTGGTTTAACTAATGCACCAGCTGTGTTCATGGACCTTATGAACCGAGTGTGTGGACCATACCTTGACAAGTTTATCATTGTTTTCATTGATGACATACTTATTTACTCAAAGAATGACCAAGAACACGGTGAACATTTGAGAAAGGTGTTAGAAGTATTGAGGAAGGAAGAATTGTACGCTAAGTTTTCAAAGTGTGCATTTTGGTTGGAAGAAGTTCAATTCCTCGGTCACATAGTGAACAAAGAAGGTATTAAAGTGGATCCGGCAAAGATAGAAACTGTTGAAAAGTGGGAAACCCCGAAAACTCCGAAACACATACGCCAGTTTTTAGGACTAGCTGGTTACTACAGAAGGTTCATCCAAGACTTTTCCAGAATAGCAAAACCCTTGACTGCATTAACGCATAAAGGGAAGAAATTTGAATGGAATGATGAACAAGAGAAAGCGTTTCAGTTATTGAAGAAAAAGCTAACTACGGCACCTATATTGTCATTGCCTGAAGGGAATGATGATTTTATGATTTATTGTGATGCATCAAAGCAAGGTCTCGGTTGTGTATTAATGCAACGAACGAAGGTGATTGCTTATGCGTCTAGACAATTGAAGATTCACGAACAAAATTATACGACGCATGATTTGGAATTAGGCGCGGTTGTTTTTGCATTAAAGACTTGGAGGCACTACTTATATGGGGTCAAAAGTATTATATATACCGACCACAAAAGTCTTCAACACATATTTAATCAGAAACAACTGAATATGAGGCAGCGTAGGTGGATTGAATTATTGAATGATTACGACTTTGAGATTCGTTACCACCCGGGGAAGGCAAATGTGGTAGCCGATGCCTTGAGCAGGAAGGACAGAGAACCCATTCGAGTAAAATCTATGAATATAATGATTCATAATAACATTACTACTCAAATAAAGGAGGCGCAACAAGGAGTTTTAAAAGAGGGAAATTTAAAGGATGAAATACCCAAAGGATCGGAGAAGCATCTTAATATTCGGGAAGACGGAACCCGGTATAGGGCTGAAAGGATTTGGGTACCAAAATTTGGAGATATGAGAGAAATGGTACTTAGAGAAGCTCATAAAACCAGATACTCAATACATCCTGGAACGGGGAAGATGTACAAGGATCTCAAGAAACATTTTTGGTGGCCGGGTATGAAAGCCGATGTTGCTAAATATGTAGGAGAATGTTTGACGTGTTCTAAGGTCAAAGCTGAGCATCAGAAACCATCAGGTCTACTTCAACAACCCGAAATCCCGGAATGGAAATGGGAAAACATTACCATGGATTTCATCACTAAATTGCCAAGGACTGCAAGTGGTTTTGATACTATTTGGGTAATAGTTGATCGTCTCACCAAATCAGCACACTTCTTGCCAATAAGAGAAGATGACAAGATGGAGAAGTTAGCACGACTGTATTTGAAGGAAGTCATCTCCAGACATGGAATACCAATCTCTATTATCTCTGATAGGGATGGCAGATTTATTTCAAGATTCTGGCAGACATTACAGCAAGCATTAGGAACTCGTCTAGACATGAGTACTGCCTATCATCCACAAACTGATGGGCAGAGCGAAAGGACGATACAAACGCTTGAAGACATGCTACGAGCATGTGTTATTGATTTCGGAAACAGTTGGGATCGACATCTACCGTTAGCAGAATTTTCCTACAACAACAGCTACCATTCAAGCATTGAGATGGCGCCGTTTGAAGCACTTTATGGTAGAAAGTGCAGGTCTCCGATTTGTTGGAGTGAAGTGGGGGATAGACAGATTACGGGTCCGGAGATTTTACAAGAAACTACCGAGAAGATCATCCAAATTCAACAACGGTTGAAAACCGCCCAAAGTCGACAAAAGAGCTACGCTGACATTAAAAGAAAAGATATAGAATTTGAAATTGGAGAGATGGTCATGCTTAAAGTTGCACCTTGGAAAGGCGTTGTTCGATTTGGTAAACGAGGGAAATTAAATCCAAGGTATATTGGACCATTCAAGATTATTGATCGTGTCGGACCAGTAGCTTACCGACTAGAGTTACCTCAACAACTCGCGGCTGTACATAACACTTTCCACGTCTCAAATTTAAAGAAATGTTTTGCTAAAGAAGATCTCACTATTCCGTTAGATGAAATCCAAATCAACGAAAAACTTCAATTTATCGAAGAACCCGTCGAAATAATGGATCGTGAGGTTAAAAGACTTAAGCAAAACAAGATACCAATTGTTAAGGTTCGATGGAATGCTCGTAGAGGACCCGAGTTCACCTGGGAGCGTGAAGATCAGATGAAGAAGAAATACCCGCATCTATTTCTAGAAGATTCGTCAACACCTTCAACAGCTTAAAATTTCGGGACGAAATTTATTTAACGGGTAGGTACTGTAGTGACCCGAACTTTTCCATGTTTATATATATTAATTGAGATTGATATTTACATGATTAAATGTTTCCAACATGTTAAGCAATCAAACTTGTTAAGACTTTATTAATTGAAATATGTTTCATATAGACAATTGACCACCCAAGTTGACCGGTGATTCACGAACGTTAAAACTTGTAAAAACTATATGATGACATATATATGGATATATATATATAGTTAACATGATACTATGATAAGAAAACATATCATAAAGTATATTAACAATGAACTACATATGTAAAAACAAGACTACTAACTTAATGATTTTTAAACGAGACATATATGTAACGATTATCGTTGTAAAGACATTTAATGTATATATATCATATTAAGATATATTCATACATGATAATATCATGATAATATAATAATTTAAAATCTCATTTGATATTATAAACATTGGGTTAACAACATTTAACAAGATCGTTAACCTAAAGGTTTCAAAACAACACTTACATGTAACGACTAACGATGACTTAACGACTCAGTTAAAATGTATATACATGTAGTGTTTTAATATGTATTTATACACTTTTGAAAGACTTCAATACACTTATCAAAATACTTCTACTTAACAAAAATGCTTACAATTACATCCTCGTTCAGTTTCATCAACAATTCTACTCGTATGCACCCGTATTCGTACTCGTACAATACACAGCTTTTAGATGTATGTACTATTGGTATATACACTCCAATGATCAGCTCTTAGCAGCCCATGTGAGTCACCTAACACATGTGGGAACCATCATTTGGCAACTAGCATGAAATATCTCATAAAATTACAAAAATATGAGTAATCATTCATGACTTATTTACATGAAAACAAAATTACATATCCTTTATATCTAATCCATACACCAACGACCAAAAACACCTACAAACACTTTCATTCTTCAATTTTATTCATCTAATTGATCTCTCTCAAGTTCTATCTTCAAGTTCTAAGTGTTCTTCATAAATTCCAAAAGTTCTAGTTTCATAAAATCAAGAATACTTTCAAGTTTGCTAGCTCACTTCCAATCTTGTAAGGTGATCATCCAATCTCAAGAAATCTTTGTTTCTTACAGTAGGTTATCATTCTAATACAAGGTAATAATCATATTCAAACTTTGGTTCAATTTCTATAACTATAACAATCTTATTTCAAGTGATGATCTTACTTGAACTTGTTTTCGTGTCATGATTCTGCTTCAAGAACTTCGAGCCATCCAAGGATCCATTGAAGCTAGATCCATTTTTATCTTTTCCAGTAGGTTTATCCAAGGAAATTAAGGTAGTAATGATGTTCATAACATCATTCGATTCATACATATAAAGCTATCTTATTCGAAGGTTTAAACTTGTAATCACTAGAACATAGTTTAGTTAATTCTAAACTTGTTCGCAAACAAAAGTTAATCCTTCTAACTTGACTTTTAAAATCAACTAAACACATGTTCTATATCTATATGATATGCTAACTTAATGATTTAAAACCTGGAAACACGAAAAACACCGTAAAACCGAATTTACGCCGTCGTAGTAACACCGCGGGCTGTTTTGGGTTAGTTAATTAAAAACTATGATAAACTTTGATTTAAAAGTTGTTATTCTGAGAAAATGATTTTTATTATGAACATGAAACTATATCCAAAAATTATGGTTAAACTCAAAGTGGAAGTATGTTTTCTAAAATGGTCATCTAGACGTCGTTCTTTCGACTGAAATGACTACCTTTACAAAAATGACTTGTAACTTATTTTTCCGACTATAAACCTATACTTTTTCTGTTTAGATTCATAAAATAGAGTTCAATATGAAATCATAGCAATTTGATTCACTCAAAACGGATTTAAAATGAAGAAGTTATGGGTAAAACAAGATTGGATAATTTTTCTCATTTTAGCTACGTGAAAATTGGTAACAAATCTATTCCAACCATAACTTAATCAACTTGTATTGTATATTATGTAATCTTGAGATACCATAGACACGTATACAATGTTTCGACCTATCATGTCGACACATCTATATATATTTCGGAACAACCATAGACACTCTATATGTGAATGTTGGAGTTAGCTATACAGGGTTGAGGTTTATTCCAAAATATATATAGTTTGAGTTGTGATCAATACTGAGATACGTATACACTGGGTCGTGGATTGATTCAAGATAATATTTATCGATTTATTTCTGTACATCTAACTGTGGACAACTAGTTATAGGTTACTAACGAGGACAGCTGACTTAATAAACTTAAAACATCAAAATATATTAAAAGTGTTGTAAATATATTTTGAACATACTTTAATATATATGTATATATTGTTATAGGTTCGTGAATCAACAGTGGCCAAGTCTTACTTCCCGACGAAGTAAAAATCTGTGAAAGTGAGTTATAGTCCCACTTTTAAAATCTAATATTTTTGGGATGAGAATACATGCAGGTTTTATAAATGATTTACAAAATAGACACAAGTACGTGAAACTACATTCTATGGTTGAATTATCGAAATCGAATATGCCCCTTTTTATTAAGTCTGGTAATCTAAGAATTAGGGAACAGACACCCTAATTGACGCGAATCCTAAAGATAGATCTATTGGGCCTAACAAACCCCATCCAAAGTACCGGATGCTTTAGTACTTCGAAATTTATATCATATCCGAAGGGTGTCCCGGAATGATGGGGATATTCTTATATATGCATCTTGTTATTGTCGGTTACCAGGTGTTCACCATATGAATGATTTTTATCTCTATGTATGGGATGTGTATTGAAATATGAAATCTTGTGGTCTATTGTTACGATTTGATATATATAGGTTAAACCTATAACTCACCAACATTTTTGTTGACGTTTAAAGCATGTTTATTCTCAGGTGAATATTAAGAGCTTCCGCTGTTGCATACTAAAATAAGGACAAGATTTGGAGTCCATGTTTGTATGATATTGTGTAAAAACTGCATTCAAGAAACTGATTTCGATGTAACATATTTGTATTGTAAACCATTATGTAATGGTCGTGTGTAAACAGGATATTTTAGATTATCATTATTTGATAATCTATGTAAAGCTTTTTAAACCTTTATTTATGAAATAAAGGTTATGGTTTATTTTAACAAATGAATGCAGTCTTTGAAAAACGTCTCATATAGAGGTCAAAACCTCGCAACGAAATCAATTAATATGGAACGTTTTTAATCAATAAGAACGGGACATTTCACGATTGACGACAAACTCCACTTCGTGGAAGAGCCTGTTGAAATTATGGACCGTGAGGTCAAAACTTTGAAACACAACAAGATTCTGATCGTCCGAGTACGATGAAATGCCAAACGAGGACCTGAGTTTACCTGGGAACGAGAGGATCAAATGATGCAGAAGTATCCTCACCTTTTCCCGACTCCTCCATCTACCTCAGCTTAAAATTTCGGGACGAAATTTTCTTTAACAGGTGGGTAATGTAATGACCCTGGATTTTCCAACGTTTAATTAATAATATTTATTATTAATGCTTGTGTTTAATGAATGTATTTTTATGCATTTACTTGTTACCGCTATTGACTTTTAAATGCCCGACACGTCTTTGTGACACACGAACTTTTCACGAATAATATTTTGGATATTATTTACATTCATGATTAATTTTTATTAATCATTTTTAATTAACTAAGGTTACTAGTTAATTACTTGGGCTTATTTATTTAATTTGTTACATACTTGGTCTCTTATTAATGGACTTATGATTAGTAGACTTGGAAGCCCACCCTACATCCTTAATGGACTAGTTAGCCCATATTTATGTAAGTATTACATTAGGTTACAACTAGATAGATTAGCTTAGTAAAGAATCTAGTTACTTGCATATTTCCCACACCATTTTGCTTTATTTCCATTCCAAGCTATCACCACCTCCCCATGTTTGAAAGTTGCTTTGGTCCCTTCCTCTTTTTCACCCTCTTGGCCGTAGGTTTTGATGGATGGGAGGTGGTTTTGTTTTCAAATTTTATTACTTATTCATTTGTGATACTTCCTCATTTCACACACACTCTTTCTTGCATTCTTTTTCTCTCCTTTTTCTCTCAAAGATTGTAAGTAACATGAACAATTTCTCTCTTCTTTTCCTCTTCCAAAAACCGAAATTATATACATACATATCATCATCATTTGTTTGTTTTGATACTTGTTCCTTGTTGTTGTTTACTTACTTGTTCATTGTTGTTGTTTTGTTACTTGTTCTTAGTTGTTATTTACTTACTAGTTGAAAGAATCAAACTCTCTGGTTTATTCTTCATATCATCTTCTTTATTCAAGAACATAAAGAACCTAGGAGAATCAAGTTTATGTTTTGATTCTTCCATAAAACTTGTTAAGGATTTAAAGTTCATGAGTGTTAAAATCATACTTGTGACTCATGTTTGTAAACTTAAAGTTTACATTCTTAAAGATCAAAGCTTTGGCTTGAATCTTTAAAGTATGAACAACCATGAACTTATTACTTGTAGATTTAACTTATTTCTTCATTTTGTATACTTTAAAGTTGTGATTTGGCCAAGTATTACTAGTTAATCTTGATCTCATATTTCTTGGAACTAAAAGTTAACTTTGTAAGTTCAAGAACATGGAAGTATAACTTTTTAGTTATAACTTCATATACTTGTGTTGGATCTAACTTAAGAACTTTATATCTAGACTTTTGAGTCTAGGATCTTCAAGATTTAACTAAGAACTATATTCTACAACTGAAGATCTTGATTATTTAGTTTACTTTCAAGTTTGTAGCTTAATAATACTTTAAGAGTTCATGTATGTGTCGGATCTAAGATCTTGATGTAACTTTGGTTCATCAAACTACTTGCAACACTTAATTGAGTTGTGCTACTTATCTTAGACTTACACTTGTGTTATGATGGTCAAAACTTGGTAAAGATTATGTAAACACATCAACGAGTTGTACACTTGAAGCTATATGCATCAAGGATGAGAACCGTGATGAACATCAAGCACCAAGAACCCACCGGAACACACTGTTTACTATTTTCTGGAACTGATCAGAATACCTTGGCTACTGTAAAGTTGATTTTCAGTTAGCTCTGTTCGAGTAGATAATTTTACGTTCAAGACTCGTCTTAATCTGAGTTACGGTTTAGGATCTATGGCCCATCCGAACGTCACTATGTCCTTTTAACGTTGTGCTGAAAAAATTCTGACCTACTAGCAATTAAACCGTCGCCACGGTCAAACAAAGACGAGTTTGCTTCTGGAATTTTTACAGAAACTAAAGGACTCATATACGGAGCCATGGCCATTAGTCTCACCTCATTTCAGTAGGTATAGAGGCCGTGGCGACTGACCGAAGTCAGCCTTTGTTTTAAACTCTTTTCTAGAATGAAACATACTTTATACTTTTGTTTGATGATGAATGATGATGACCCTTAAGACCTAATTTACATACTTTTAAACCTATTGGGATGATTTACTGACTTAGTAATATTTGACTTAGGTTGAGGACTTTCCGGACCTACATACTTGCTTACTTTTCCCGAGTCAACTTTACTACTACTTTTCCACTGTGAGTTATAGCATCCCTTTTTACTTTAACTATTTTGGGAACTAAGAATACATGCGCATTTTACGTTTTACATACTAGGCACGAGTACTTAAACTTATTATATGTATGGGTTATACAACGGCATAAACTTTCCCCTTAGCTCGGTAACGTTTAGTCATCGATTTTTGAACCGGTGAACGCGAATCTTAGATATGGATCCATAGGGTTTGACATCCCCACTCGGGCTAGTAGCGCTAGCATTTAATGGGTGTTTAATACTTCGTAAACATACGCACTCGCCAAGTGTACTTTCAGGGGGTTATAAACGTTAAGTTAGTTACCAAGTGCCCACGGTTAAACATATACTTTACATACTGTTTTGAAACGCTCTTTGTAGCACTGAAATCTCGTGGCCTACCTTACATACTGTTATACTTAAACTATAGCTCACCAACCTTTGTGTTGACGTTTTCAAGCATGTTTTTCTCAGGTGCTTAAGGTTAGCCGCTTCCGCTGTTGTACTAGTCTTGCTGATTAGCCACCCACTGCCTTGTTAGAGTTGTTACCGCATGAAACATTTTATCTTGCCTTAAAACTTTATTACTGTTGAACAATGATTTGTAACGACCTAAGGGTCACATACTATTAACTTTACTTCTATTCATAGAAGCATACTTTTGGTTGTAAAACATTTGACGTTAGTTATGACGTCACCTTTTATCATGAATGCAAACTTGTTTTGAAAACGCATATAGTGTTTGACCTTGTATGATCCTGTTGTTGATGGTCCGTACATGTTGATTTAATAAGGGGCATCACAACTCTATTTAATTTACTTGCTTGAATACTAAAATGTGTCTTAACTGTTAAGTTAATTAAAAGAATTGTATTCACCCCCTCCCCCTCCCCCCCCCCCCCTCTACAATACTCCTGTTGTTTATGAAAGGACCCGTTCATATACATTATAAACGATTCACAATAGTTGATTACATTGCGAGGTATTTGACCTCTATATGATACATTTTACAAACATTGCATTCGTTTTTAAAAGACAATCTTTCTTTACATCAAAAATTGACAGGCATGATATCCACTATCCAACTATAAATTGATTTAATAATAATCTTTGATGAACTCAATGACTCGAATGCAACGTTCTTCGAAATATGCTATGAAAGACTCCAAGTAATATCTTTAAAATGAGCAAATGCACAGCGGAAGATTTCTTTAACACCTGAGAATAAACATGCTTTAAAGTGTCAACCAAAAGGTTGGTGAGTTCATTAGTTTATCATAATCATTTATTTCCATCATTTTAATAGACCACAAGAATTTCATTTCCAGTTCTCATAAATATACGTCCCATGCATAGAGACAAAAATAATCATTCATATGGTGAACACCTGGTAACCGACATTAACTAGATACATATAAGAATATCCCCTATCATTCCGGGATCCTCCTTCGGACATGATATAAATTTCGAAGTACTAAAGCATCCGGTACTTTGGATGGGGTTTGTTAGGCCCAATAGATCTATCTTTAGGATTCGCGTCAATTAGGGTGTCTGTTCCCTAATTCTTAGATTACCAGACTTAATAAAAAGGGGCATATTCGACTTTGATAATTCAACCATATAATGTAGTTTCGATTACTTGTGTCTATTTCGTAAAACATTTATAAAAATTGCGCATGTATTCTCAGCCCAAAAATATAAAGGGTAAAAAGGCAAATGAAACTCACCATACTGTATTTCGTAGTAAAAATACATATAACGTCATTGAACAAGTGCAAGGTTGGCCTCGGATTCACGAACCTAAATTAATTATATATATTTATGTGTTGGTCAATATTTGTCTAACAAATTAGGTCAAGTCATAGTGTACCACAATCCTAATGCTCAAGACTAATATGCAAAAGTCAACAAAAGTAAATTTGACTCAAAATAATTTTCAAAAATTTATACATGATTAATATATAGTTTAAATATCGTCGTTTTATATTTTTAAATATTTTTAAAAGATTTATTAGAGTAAATAATATAATTTATTTATTAATAAATAAAATTTTATATTATATTTATATAATAAAATATACTTTTATATATATTAAGTAATAAAATTTATAGGGTTCATTTAATATTATAAAGATAATATGATACGTATTATTAAAGTAAATTATTACACGTAGTAAAATATGTTTGTATCAAATATTTATTTGATAAAATAATATCTATAATGATAGTAAGTAAAAGTTGTATTATTTTGTAATAATAATTATTATTATAAAAATATCAATATTTATAATTACTAAGATGACATTATGATAAAACGATAATTCTAATTATGATAACTTTAATATTTACGATAATTTTTAATATTATCTTTAAAATAATAATTCTATTTAAAATAATAATAATAATAATGATATTTTATAGTAACAATGACATTTCTATTAAAATGATAATTTTTGTTAAAATGATAGTTTTAATACTAACGATAATTTTAATAATAATAGTAATGATAAAAATAATAAGAACGATAATTTTATCTAAATCAATATCTTATAATATTTTAATTTCATCATGATACTCTTACCCATTATTTCCTAATCGTTTCGTTTAATAGCTTTTAATCGTCTTTTATATCGTGTTCGTAATAATGATAATAATAGTAATCAAAATAATTAGGTGTTACAAATATTTGTTTTAATTACACTAATATTAATAATGATAGTTACTATAACATTATTAACGATAATACTAATAATTATCTTAATGATAATATAGTAATAATAATAATAACAATAACAATAACCATTTTTAAATAATGATATATATATATATATATTAATAATGATAATAATAATAATAATACCAATAATAATAATAATAATAATAATAATAATAATAATAATAATAATAATAATTGGATAATAATAATAATACTAATTATAACTTTAACGATAATAACGATAGTAATAATAATAAAAATAACAATTTTTAATGATAAATCCTTTTATTGATAAAGATAATAATAATAATAATAATAAGATAAAACTAGAACGACGATAATAACGACGATAATAATAATCATTTTTAATAATAATACAAAAATTCGATGGACTATAACTTCAAATCCGTTCATCGAAATCATTCGATATCTAAATGAAAAGTTCTTAATTTTTCACTAGCTTTCCAACGACATGCATATCTTATACCTTATCTCAGTCGCATATATAACTAATTCAGGATTCAACATAACCTAACTAAAGGCAATATCAAAAGTACAAACATGCATAATCCTATATACTCGAGCACTAGTCAGGGATACACTATTAGTATGTAAAAGTTAAATTATGAGTACTCACGTATCAATATTGAGATTCAATATTGCAGGAAAGGTACGTAGACGCAATGGAGATGATAAACACTATATTGACCTCACGAGCATACCCATGAACCATACCAATCACCTCCATAGCTATAACCCATAATTTCCTTAATCTAATCCCACTCGAAAAATAATTTCGAAATCACTCGGACAGCACTCTGACGTAATATTTTATGTATACTAATAATATCTTGAAATAATACGGAGTAAATATATATATGTAAATTGATTGAGAGAGTTTAGAGAAAAATATTTTCAAGTTTCTATGAAATAATGAAACCTATTGAATTCTATTTATAATAGATTTTTGAATTATTAAAGTATGAATTATTAAAGTGAATTATTAAAGTATGAATTATTAAAGTGAATTATTAAAGTATGAATTATTAAAGTGAATTATTAAAGTATGAATTATTAAAGTGAATTATTAAAGTATGAATTATTAAAGTGAATTATTAAAGTTAAAGTAAAGTAAAAATAAAGTAAAGGTAAAGTTTAAGTATAGTAAAAGTATAAAACTATGTACGTATAATACGCGTATAAATATATATAATATTAATTTAAATCGTTATATATATTTAATAAAATAAAATATAAATATCGTTATCTTTATCATACTGGTTAAGTAATGAGTTGTCAAAAGTGGTTCTAGATATTTATAAAAGTTATATACGTTTTAATAATAAAGTTCTTTTTAAACTGAAAACATTTTTGTACGTTTGAAACTAAATCAAATAAATATAATAATTTTGTTTTCCAAAACCAAATATATTTTTAAGAATCATTTTGTTTAAAGGTTAAAATAATGGAAATCGTTATATCATAAAATGTTTTAAAAAAATAGAATCATATATATTCATAATAGGTTTCAAGTTTTTAAATTACAGTTTGTTGGTGAAGCATGGGATAAAGTTCAAAGGTTAAATAAACGTATGGAATCATCTTAATGAAAAATGTCGAGTTACTTAACTTGTCGATATCCAACATCTAAGTTATTTACACTTCACGTTCTTACTTATAAATCACTTTACCATTTTCCGAATGTTGTCAAAAAGAATAGATTTCTTAAATCACAGTGGACCTCATAACATAGACCCGTAATCATATCATAATGTATCTGATAAATCAACAATTTGATATTATCTTCTAATTCCATCGATAAACATATTGAAACAAATACGATCATGTAAAGTATTATACGTTTAATACTTTATTAATATTTTCAAGTTATAATATATATATATACATATATATACATATTTATTTATATATAACGGTTCGTGAATCGTCTGAATTTGGTCGAGGTTATAATGAATGTATGAACACAATTTAAAATTCTTGAGATTTAACTTAACAAACTTTGCTTATCGTGTCGGAATAATATAAAGATAAAGTTTAAATTTGATTGGAAATTTCCGGGTTGTCACAGTACCTACCCGTTAAAGAAATTTCGTCCCGAAATTTGAGTGGAAAGGTTGTGAATGATAATAAGTATGTTTTCATGATGCATACAGGCTGAAAATTAGAGTTTTATCATCAGCGAATAATTTGGATAAACAATCCATTTATATGAAGAGTACGAATGAGGCTAACATAGAAGAGTGAAATGAGTAAGTGTAGATTCATCTTATCATTTGACGTAGATATGATTGATTTCCAGATTTCAAGGGATTTGAAGAAAATCTTTGTAATAAGATTTGATTCTCCGGTAACAAAAGGAATTAGGATCCGCTTTAAATGCGATCGTCCATTTTAATTGTTCTGTCGGAGATTTTCTTATAAATTCACCTCCTTCCTTTTCTTACAACTCACACCTTCTGTTGATGCATTTTATGCAAGTTCCTAGACATCTACCCACGTCCATTGCAGGTACAACAGTTTACAGGCCACCATGATTGTTCGTTATTATCCTATCCGTGTTTGTATGTGGTTACAGCAACTACAGGAACGAGATGTGGATGTTTGACTATGTTAGACTTAGTCAGACGTCCGAGTGAAGCCTCACTCGTACAGCTAACAGGCTCATACGCACGATTGATGCTGAGCTAAGTCACAATTACAACCTAAATGAGAAGACACGAGTGAGTGATCACCCGTACGGCTGATGAAGCCAACTCGTATGTGTGATGGATGAATCGTACGGGTGAGTCAACAGCAGGGGTATATAAAGTCTTATGTTCTTCATTTTTTTAGGTTAAGCCTCTCATTTGTTACACACACTCAGATCTGGTGAGCTCCTCCGATTCTCTCTCAACCCAAATCACCCAGGTGGTGAATAATAGCTCTAGGTGTTGATCTAATCACACTTGATTTAGTTGTGGTATAACTAAATTAATCACAAAAAGCTTAACCTATTTACTAGAGGGTTTGATTCACTTATTCCGTCATTGTGTGAGTTAAATCTGTTGATTTCTAAGTTCCTAGTCATGTTTCATCACCTTCTATTCTTTCCCCCTCAACTCATATTTTAAAGTATTCATCAATATGCTCCATCCAGTTCTGATTCTCGATATACTTATAACTTTCATATCGGTCATTCTTCTTTTTCATCTACCGCCGGAAGAATCTATTTACTTCTACTATACTCTTGGGTTTATAGTGTTTCTAGTTCTCCCGTGTCTTTATATTGCTATATGCATCGATATATATGGTTTATAATTTTTGGTTTGTCGTTGGGCTTTATATCTTCCCTTATATTTCAAAGTCTCTATTTCTATCTTCTATAATCATTGTCATCCACAGTTAATGCTCTCTTTTATTTGCTGCAATTTATACCCCAATTTCTATTTTGGAGTTTGTCCTTTCGTTTCTTCTTCTTGCGATTAAGCACCGCTTGTAATGGTCCAGAATTCACAAATATGATTTTCGGAATGAACATTGTTAATGTTCTAGGAAGGAAATTGTGATGGCACGATCTTGACTTGTCAAATTACTAGAATACCTTGGAAAAGGCCGAATCATCAAGAAATATTTTCTTGATATTTTAGAGGTTAAATAGAATACAAGAGTCGTATAACATGGCACATGATGATGTTATGATCTGTGAATCATCACGTTCCATTTAGAAACTCAGCATGAATTACTGTAATATAATCACGTTGATCAAGTGTCATTATATTATACTAACTCATGCTTCAGTTTCCAATACTACTTCAAAAACATTCATATTTTAAACTCAAAGGTTTACAGAGTATAGGAACTAAACAGTTTCCTTTTTTATGTAATACAGATAGCGCAGAGAGATAAATGATTCCAGATAAGAATAATTATGGAAATATCTTCAGAAATATGGAGGATATTTATAATGAAAGATACGATGATATCTTAGAATTTCTAATATCAGAGGATGATGAAGAATATTGTCTGTATGGGTTTAGTGTCAGGAGCAAGGTATTCGTTAATGACTTCAGCAGACACTGAATCATTTGGATTCTTTGAAGGCAGGTTCAGTCTTTGTGATTTGTCCACAGCCTCCTTCATACTTTGCTCAATCCGTTTTCCAGTTCCAAAACTTCTCTATTTCTGAGCTTTGTTAATACACTAATCTTTATCATCAAACTTTTTACTGCTAAGGTCGTTTACAGTTTTTGTTGCTTCATCAGCATTTCGAGAACTAGTTCGCGGTTCAGAGTGTTTTTCAGAAACTTCACATTCGAAGTATGTAAGCCTTGGAAATAGACGTTATGTATAACTGTTGGCGTCAACATGCTGTGAGATTTCAAAATACTGATTGCTAACTCCCAATGATTCGTATGACAATTCTCGTTACAAGAGGCAGATGAGTAAATGATGAGGTTTCGATAAATATAAAGATTCTTCGAAATGCCCAAGATCAGTGAAGTTTTTGGTAAGTTTATTGCTAATGTGGTGGAATATGAAAGGTTCTCCGGTAACAAAAGGGTAATCACATATATCAAAATTATGATAAGGCTACTCCGAATGAAAAAATCGAAGTTGTCTTGCTGGAGCTGTGATATAATTTGCTACTTTGCAAAGGAATTGCAAGGTTATTTTTGCTAATAAATGCCAAAAGATCTGACACAGATATGTGTTGAATTATGACTTTGGTTTCGAGAGCTTTTTAAGTACATAACTGTGGGTAATATGTGGTTGGATCATCATCTCGATTACTCATTATTTGAAGTGTCTTCAGAGATTTTCGAAGGGTTTGAACATAGATTGTAATCGTTTGTATACATTTGATGTTCTAACACACTTTTGAAGTCAAAGTATAGCTTTGAAAGATGTAGGAATCTAAAAGTAATGGTACCGGTTATATCTCGAATTGAATTCTGAGATTTTAAAATCAGAATACTTAATTGGGTTTGAATGAGTATGGTTGTTTTGATTTCTATGAAAGAATGTATATTATTGTGAAAGTAGGAAGTATAATTGATAATTTGCTTAATCTGATTCGAAGAATGTAACATATTAATTGTGAATTTATATATATCTCTAAGGTATTACCTACCCGTTAAAAAATTTTCACAATTAATATTTTGTACATAAGAATTTTATTACAGTCTTTATGAAAATATATATGTATATATTCTCCTCAGATGTAACATAGATTTTAATGAGTTAATACTAAATTAAACTCATTCGATTTATGGTTGGAACTAGAATTGAATAATTCCTTGAAGGTTTAGAGTTTACATAAGTATTTCTTCAATAATATTGAAATTATGAATCTATATTTCGTTATTTGTTGAGATGTGATGTTGGTTTTCGTTAAATTCTTGTGAACTTCGCAAAGTACGAATGATGTTATCTGAAAAGTTTCGGTTACATCAATGATGAAGTGTAAAATCAAATATATACTTGATTTATTAAGAATTGGAATTTGTTGAATTGAGACAGAGATTGTAGTTAACGATGGTTAAGTCGCGGGTGAGGGACGTACATTATTTCATATTTGTAATATGAATTAACTGAGTAGTTAAGATTCACACACAATAGCTTAGCACGGAAAGATTTATTTTTTATTTCAAAAAAAATATATATATATATATATATATATATATATATATAATATATATATAATTTCTTCAGAGGGAATGACTTAATTCTTCATAACTTGTTGATACAATATACACGTTATTGATTCGTAATGATGTCCACAGTGATTCTTGAACTGACAGAGTTTGTGATGTTATAGGTGTTGTTGATTCTGATGTTGACTGTACTGACGATGCTGGTGACGTTGACGGTACTGCTGATGCTGTTAGTAAAACAAGTTTAACTTGTTAATCATACACCATTTTTGTCAGGGTTTCTACTCTTCCTTCTATCATTTTGGTTCGCTTAACTGATTTATGGTTAGGGCTAGATTAGATAATCTCTAAGACTTTAGAGATTATATAATCGCCGCGGAATGTTTCTCCAATGAAGTTATGAATTAATACTTCGTCAGTTATTGTTGTTGGTACTCCTTGGTATCTATGGTGCGTATGACGTTGATGCTCGTGGGACAGATTGTGAAGTTGAGGTTTACAACGCGGTTGTGGTTAGAGGTGGTAATGGTACTGTTGGCGTTGATGATGGTGGTACTGGTTATGCTACTGGTGCTGCTGCTGGTGTTTGTAATCTCTGCACCATATTCTCCAAAGCCACTACCCGAGCGCGAAGTTCGTTGACTTCTTCTATTATTCCAGGATGATTGTCGGTCGGAACGAGCGGATAAATAAAATCTAGAATTTGATGTAGTATATAATCGTGATGAGATACCCTGGAAATGAGAGAGAAAATGGTGTCTCAAACAGGTTCGCCGGTAAGTGCTTCAGGTTCTTCGCCAAGAGGGCAATGTGGTGGATGGAAAGGATCGCATTCTTCTTGTTTCCAATGATTGAGGAGGCTACGAACCCATCCCCAATTCATCCAGAATAGGTGATGACTGATTGGTTGATCCATTCCGGTCACACTGCTTTCGGAGCTTGAGTGAGATTCCATTTCAGAATCCGAGTGACTTGAACTGATGAAAAATTCCATTTCGTACGATTGGATAAAGGATTTTCGATATAAAAATGATTTTTCGGCTATCGGGTGGTATTCTATTTACATAGGATATCTATATATAGAGATCAAAAGATTTCATAGATTACGGAGGAATTTGCGGGGTATGTCAGGTAAAGTTTAAAGTAACAGATACGATAAGATATGATTTAGCAGATACGCTAAGATATGAAGTTTGTCTATATACTACTCATGCAATTAATGTAGCAAGACGTGTCTAGACTAATAATGATAAGCAGGTAATTTCCTATGGATGATAAGCAGATGATTTCCGACTAGAAATGATAAGCAAAACTTTTGACATGCAGACACGGTCGAAGTCCAGACTCACTAATGCATCCTAACGACTTATCAGTTAGACACACTAATGCAGACCTGGTTCACTAAGACCACCGCTCTGATACCAACTGAAAGGACCCGTTCATATACATTATAAACGATTCACAATAGTTGATTACATTGCGAGGTATTTGACCTCTATATGATACATTTTACAAACATTGCATTCGTTTTTAAAAGACAATCTTTCTTTACATCGAAAATTGACAGGCATGCATACCATTTCATAATATCCACTATCCAACTATAAATTGATTTAATAATAATCTTTGATGAACTCAATGACTCGAATGCAACGTTCTTCGAAATATGCTATGAAAGACTCCAAGTAATATCTTTAAAATGAGCAAATGCACAGCGGAAGATTTCTTTAACACTTGAGAATAAACATGCTTTAAAGTGTCAACCAAAAAGTTGGTGAGTTCATTAGTTTATCATAATCATTTATTTCCATCATTTTAATAGACCACAAGAATTTCATTTCCAGTTCTCATAAATATACGTCCCATGCATAGAGACAAAAATAATCATTCATATGGTGAACACCTGGTAACCGACATTAACTAGATACATATAAGAATATCCCCTATCATTCCGGGATCCTCCTTCGGACATGATATAAATTTCGAAGTACTAAAGCATCCGGTACTTTGGATGGGGTTTGTTAGGCCCAATAGATCTATCTTTAGGATTCGTGTCAATTAGGGTGTCTGTTCCCTAATTCTTAGATTACCAGACTTAATAAAAAGGGGCATATTCGACTTCGATAATTCAACCATATAATGTAGTTTCGATTACTTGTGTCTATTTCGTAAAACATTTATAAAACTTGCGCATGTATTCTCAGTCCAAAAATATAAAGGGTAAAAAGGCAAATGAAACTCACCATACTGTATTTCGTAGTAAAAATACATATAACGTCATTGAACAAGTGCAAGGTTGGCCTCGGATTCACGAATCTAAATTAATTATATATATTTATGTGTTGGTCAATATTTGTCTAACAAATTAGGTCAAGTCATAGTGTACCACAATCCTAATGCTCGAGACTAATATGCAAAAGTCAACAAAAGTAAATTTGACTCAAAATAATTTTCAAAAATTTATACATGATTAATATATAGTTTAAATATCGTCGTTTTATATTTTTAAATATTTTTAAAAGATTTATTAGAGTAAATAATATAATTTATTTATTAATAAATAAAATTTTATATTATATTTATATAATAAAATATACTTTTATATATATTAAGTAATAAAATTTATAGGGTTCATTTAATATTATAAAGATAATATGATACGTATTATTAAAGTAAATTATTACAAGTAGTAAAATATGTTTGTATCAAATATTTATTTGATAAAATAATATCTATAATGATAGTAAGTAAAAGTTGTATTATTTTGTAATAATAATTATTATTATAAAAATATCAATATTTATAATTACTAAGATGACATTATGATAAAACAATAATTCTAATTATGATAACTTTAATATTTACGATAATTTTTAATATTATCTTTAAAATAATAATTCTATTTAAAATAATAATAATAATAATGATATTTTATAGTAACAATGACATTTCTATTAAAATGATAATTTTTGTTAAAATGATAGTTTTAATACTAACGATAATTTTAATAATAATAGTAATGATAAAAATAATAAGAACGATAATTTTATCTAAATCAATATCTTATAATATTTTAATTTCATCATGATACTCTTACCCATTATTTCCTAATCGTTTCGTTTAATAGCTTTTAATCGTCTTTTATATCGTGTTCGTAATAATGATAATAATAGTAATCAAAATAATTAGGTGTTACAAATATTTGTTTTAAATACACTAATATTAATAATGATAGTTACTATAACATTATTAACGATAATACTAATAATTATCTTAATGATAATATAGTAATAATAATAATAACAATAACAATAACCATTTTTAAATAATGATATATATATTAATAATGATAATAATAATAATAATAATACCAATAATAATAATAATAATAATAATAATAATAATAATAATAATAATAATAATAATTGGATAATAATAATAATACTAATTATAACTTTAACGATAATAACGATAGTAATAATAATAAAAATAACAATTTTTAATGATAAATCCGTTTATTGATAAAGATAATAATAATAATAATAATAATAATAATAATAATATAAAACTAGAACGACGATAATAACGACGATAATAATAATCATTTTTAATAATAATACAAAAATTCGATGGACTATAACTTCAAATCCGTTCATCGAAATCATTCGATATCTAAATGAAAAGTTCTTAATTTTTCACTAGCTTTCCAACGACATGCATATCTTATACCTTATCTCAGTCGCATATATAACTAATTCAGGATTCAACATAACCTAACTAAAGGCAATATCAAAAGTACAAACATGCATAATCCTATATACTCGAGCACTAGTCAGGGATACACTATTAGTATGTAAAAGTTAAATTATGAGTACTCACGTATCAATATTGAGATTCAATATTGCAGAAAAGGTACGTAGACGCAACGGAGATGATAAACACTATATTGACCTCACGAGCATACCCATGAACCATACCAATCACCTCCATAGCTATAACCCATAATTTCCTTAATCCAATCCCACTCGAAAAATAATTTCGAAATCACTCGGACAGCACTCTGACGTAATATTTTATGTATAATAATAATATCTTGAAATAATACGGAGTAAATATATATATGTAAATTGATTGAGAGAGTTTAGAGAAAAATATTTTCAAGTTTCTATGAAATAATGAAACCTATTGAATTCTATTTATAATAGATTTTTGAATTATTAAAGTATGAATTATTAAAGTGAATTATTAAAGTATGAATTATTAAAGTGAATTATTAAAGTATGAATTATTAAAGTGAATTATTAAAGTATGAATTATTAAAGTGAATTATTAAAGTATGAATTATTAAAGTGAATTATTAAAGTATGAATTATTAAAGTGAATTATTAAAGTTAAAGTAAAGTAAAAATAAAGTAAAGGTAAAGTTTAAGTATAGTAAAAGTATAAAACTATGTACGTATAATACGCGTATAAATATATATAATATTAATTTAAATCGTTATATATATTTAATAAAATAAAATATAAATATCGTTATCTTTATCATACTGGTTAAGTAATGAGTTGTCAAAAGTGGTTCTAGATATTTATAAAAGTTATATACGTTTTAATAATAAAGTTCTTTTTAAACTGAAAACGTTTTTGTACGTTTGAAACTAAATCAAATAAATATAATAATTTTGTTTTCCAAAACCAAATATATTTTTAAGAATCATTTTGTTTAAAGGTTAAAATAATGGAAATCGTTATATCATA
Source organism: Rutidosis leptorrhynchoides (assembly GCF_046630445.1). Lineage (NCBI taxonomy): Eukaryota > Viridiplantae > Streptophyta > Magnoliopsida > Asterales > Asteraceae > Rutidosis > Rutidosis leptorrhynchoides. The sequence continues at coordinate 140,893,138 of NC_092334.1, read as the reverse complement.
AAATATTTTAAAAAAATAGAATCATATATATTCATAATAGGTTTCAAGTTTTTAAATTACAGTTTGTTGGTGAAGCATGGGATAAAGTTCAAAGGTTAAATAAACGTATGGAATCATCTTAATGAAAAATGTCGAGTTACTTAACTTGTCGATATCCAACATCTAAGTTATTTACACTTCACGTTCTTACTTATAAATCACTTTACCATTTTTCGAATGTTGTCAAAAAGAATAGATTTCTTAAATCACAGTGGACCTCATAACATAGACCCGTAATCATATCATAATGTATCTGATAAATCAACAATTTGATATTATCTTCTAATTCCATCGATAAACATATTGAAACAAATACGATCATGTAAAGTATTATACGTTTAATACTTTATTAATATTCTCAAGTTATAATATATATATATACATATATATACATATTTATTTATATATAACGGTTCGTGAATCGTCTGAATTTGGTCGAGGTTATAATGAATGTATGAACACAATTTAAAATTCTTGAGATTTAACTTAACAAACTTTGCTTATCGTGTCGGAATAATATAAAGATAAAGTTTAAATTTGATTGGAAATTTCCGGGTTGTCACAGTTTATTAAGGGACCAACAAGGGTTCTCATCAAGACGTCGGCGAAAGATTAAGGACTAAAACATCAAGACAAACAAAAGAGAACCCAACAGAACCATACTCAAATGTCATAACAAACTCCGTAAAACTATTCATTTATTTGCCTTGTACTAGACGCCTCTTTTGAGTCATCTTATGCTTAGGCGGACGGTTGGATGAATCACTCGGATTAATAAGAATGGCGTCTACTTTAACGCCTCTGAAATTCTTCATTATCTCATCAAATTTACCAAATGGAGAGTCTGAATCAAGGTGGTAATTTGGATTGGGTGATTTGAGCAATTACTGGAGCAAGGTATTGAATTGATGTAAGCATTAGTTGAAATAAGAGTTGATTGATTGTTGATCACAGAGAACTCTAGGTCACAGCTCTTAACTTTAATTTAGCTAATTTAGTGAGCAACGGTTAGGAAGTCTTGGTTGCAGAGAACTCTGGACTATTTCATTCTAATTGTATATTCATGGAAGAGAGCTCTTAAGTGAATTAGCTTGATGAATTGCATGTGTGTTGATATTTAATCAGGACTTAATCTTAATGCATCCAGCATAGTGAATAAATACATCCTAGGTGGACATATTTGAATCATCTGATTTTAAATCTATCTTATAAACGTTTTATTAATATAAAACACCCAAAAATATTGTTTTTAAGTTTAAATCTTTTTGATTGGTTATCACTAAATAACCACAACCAAATTATTCGTATTTCCCTTTTATTTCATTTACTTTTAGTTAATTTAATTTAGTTGAACAAACTTGATTACCCTTAAAAATGTCCTTGGATCGACACTTGGATTTTACCATTTGCTATACTATTGAACGATCGGGTACACTGCCCGTGAGTGTGTAGTTTTAATCGGTGATTCTTGTTCTATAAATTATATACTTGATTTTACACATCACATGTAATTTACGCTGCAACTACATAAATTGCTATCATAACTTAAGTGTATTCACCATTGAGATAACAATCGATTTTTCATCTTCCAGAATCAAGGTATTATCTTCTTTTTTTCATGTACAACTAAAGAAGTCTTTTATAAAATGGTCACTTTGTTTTGCAAATGATATATAACATAATCAGTTAGTTTTGATGATGACATAGGAGAGTAGTATTGTAAGTTCCATTGAATAAGTTCCATTGAGTTTGTAGTATTGCATTTTGTTGTTCTTCTTACGATAAAATTGTGGTTTATTTTTTCTAAACTACAACACATATTGCTGTTGCATTATAGGAATTGTTTTTTTATCAGTACCAAACAACGGTTGTGTTTTTGCTAATCTTTCACGCTATCTAGACTGTTACTTGTTGCTCGTCTTTGTTATTATGATGGGTGCACACTTTTCTTGATGAATTTGATTAACGTTTCTTATCTTTATTTGTACAAAGTAAATGAACTTACATGAATATAGATATAGATAAACATAAATATTAAATATAAATATAAAATCACATCACCTAAGAATTGTTTTTCATTCCGTTAATTGTGACGGCTATGAACAACGAACACCATCGAAGCCATCTGATAGGAAGTGGTAGTTGAGCTTGCATGCTATTGTCAAGTTCAATCACCGCTTGATTGCGGTGCTAATTCCCCCACAACCCCCCCACCACAATTTCAATTTTTAAAATACGATCAATGACCTCTTCTGTATTTGGTTCTTAAGTGAGTTCAGGTTTTAGACTACCATCGGGTTAACTGAGGTGTGTTTTTGTAGGATTAATGTGCAAGGTATAACATATAACTATATGGCCAACCTCATTTGAACCTTCGGGGTCACACACATATACACCGAGACTTCAAATAAAATATATATATGATGTATATATATATTACTCAAGTAACAAAATAATAAATCGAAATTAATTCATTTACTATTCATATGAATAGTAAATGAATTGAAATTAATTAATTTACTATTCACATGAAAGCGATATGATACGAATTATTAATTATAAGTTACATAACATACCCCTGAAGTATTTGAAAAATACGACTTTATGATATATATTCGTTCTAATTTGGATTCACGGATTTTTCATAAAGGTTCACGGTGTTTTGAAAAAAATATCTTTATATATTGCACCAAATTAGTTCATATCGTATTCTTTCAGTGAACTAAAAAAACACATATTAAATATTTTGATTTCATAATATTAACCAAAGGTTGATTAATATTACTTGGGTTTGGACTAGCATCCATTGACGGTTGTTTGAAGTGTAGTGTAGACTATCCAAAGAGACGGTCATACTTTTGATCGTAAGTTTCTCTCCTTCTCATCAATTCTTCAAGAAAGGTATATCGTTCTCCTCTTTTGTTTTATATTTATGACAATTATTATGATGTAACTGGATTATTGGGAAAGATTAATCGTGTGCATGTTTCATTAAATAAGTGAAAATTTAATCTTGTTAAATTTTGTTCTTAAAATAATAAAAGATTATTATTTTAACTATCCGCTGTGTTAATCTGTTTTGGTAAAAGTACACACGATTTTCCATCAGTGGTATCCGAGCCGCTTTTACACCATCTTAATTGTCGCGTGATTTTTTTTAGATTTAGCTTTGTGGTGAATTGGTAACAGTCAAAACCTTTATGGTTTTGAAAGTCAACTTTGTTGATTACCTCATGACGCACGAATAAGATCTGGAAAAAAAATCACTGTTATAAATTTTGAATTTATTTGTTATGGCTTGAATATTTATTATAATTGTTGATTGTTTTATTCCATGGTTATACACATGCATTGTAACCATGGACAAGCCATATTTAAGTTTTAATAATGTAGTTATTAAAATTGTGATTGCACACATAGCTCATAATGCCCCAACCTATGTATGATTGTTGTGATTGTTGATTACGGCAATATTATGTCATGTTGATTATTTGTATTATTAGAAAGGCCATTTTGAATCCAAATTTGTATTATATTTATTTTTCATTTTCATGGTATTGTATTTAAGTTTATTTCAATTTGTAAAAGTACTAGTTTAGTTGTATTTTTAAATTTAAATAAATGTAACAAGATGAAGATTGAAGATAAAATACAACATGCTTTTGGCTTAGAAGATGGCGAACAGGTCAAGTTGACAACGACGGCGTTTGTCAAGTTTTCACTTGATTCTTGAATCAAGTGGGAGCTACGATATTACCCTTAGTTTGACTTCGTGATCCCATGTCGGCTCATGAGATCAAGCATAGGATTTTTGGGCTAGGCTATGTGTGTGTGATGCATGGTATGGTTGTGTTTTATTTTTCTGCATTTATATTTAATTGTTGATTATAATATATGCTAAATGTTTTTGATGAAAACATCAAATAAAACTAGTAACGAGTTTCAAAGGTTAAAATTGATGATTTTAAAAAAGTTAAACTCTAACGAGTTTAAAGTTAAATAATTTTTTTTTTTTTTGAAACTCAAATAATATATATGAGCGACATCTTTTAAAAATGTTTTAAAATGATACACAATGTGTATTTGTTATTTTTCATATAAAATAAAATAACAAACTAGACGCATAAACACGATCGACATATATAAAATTGGTTAGAATGATTTTTAACAAAAAGTGTAGCGAATCTTGTGTGCATGCATTATTCGTTAACACAAACATTTTCAAAATACCCGTCAAATTTAAGTCATGCCATCCAATGAGCTTGCAAACACTCCTCGATATTTTTTGATTACGGTGAGACCTAATCGAATTATAGCCACGAGGTGAATTTTCAGTTACGAGTGAGACTAGGATGAATTTCCACTGTTTTTAAATTGGACGACTTAATCGTATTCACGATGAGATCTGAGTTCGAGGCAAGGATGGGACAAACATGCCAATAGATAATAGTGGTTTGTTAGACTACACGTATCTCAAGGTCCCATAAAGATCTAAGAGTTGCACCTGTGATGCAATTTGTACTCGCTACCTACCAGTAGACTCTATAACTACTAGCTGATCAACAGATGTAGTTATGGAACCTCTATGTGGATCTTAGGCTTTCGTAAATTAATTGTTTTTAAATATATTAAAACTTGGGTAATTAATTTATTAAAGTATTATATCGAAAATACTAAAATTGAACCTTGTTCTTTTGTAGATGTCAAACAATCAAAACGTAAACCAAAACACCCTCCGTTCTTTGTTGGAGAAGGAGAAACTCAATGGTTCAAACTTCCTCGATTGGTACTGCAACCTGAGAATTGTTCTCAAATATGAAGGGAAGTTGAACAAAATTGAAGAACCCTTACCCGAAGCTCCTCCTGAGACAGCTACTGCTGCTCAAAAGAATGCTTATCAGAAGTTGTTTGATGAGCAAGAGAAGATAGCTTTAATCATGCTTGCTAGTATGACTTCTAACCTCCAAAAGGAAATGGAAGATCGTACAACATATGATATGATGACTGAGCTGAAAAATATGTTTTAAAAACAGGCTAGTCAAGAGTTATATGAAACTTATAAGCTTCTTCAAACATGCAAAATGGAGGAGGGTCAATCAGTGAGCTCTCATGTCTTGAAAATGAAAAGCTACATTGACCGATTGGATAAACTTGGAACTACCTTGCCGCCTAACTTGGCTGTGAACATGGTTTTGGTTTCACTACCAAAATCGTATCACCAATTTGTAATGAATTACAATATGCAAGGTTGGGAGAAATCTCTGGCAGAGGTGCACTCGATGCTTAAAACTGCTGAACAGGATATTCGAGTGGTTCTTGGGTTAGCTGCTAGTCTTGATCTTGAGGTTGAACAGATGGATGTCAAGACTGCTTTTCTTCATGGTGATTTGGATAAGGAAATCTACATGATGCAACCTGAAGGTTTTCGGGTTAAGGGTAAAGAAGATTATGTTTGTAGACTTCAGAAAAGTCTATATGGGTTAAAGCAAGCACCGAGACAGTGGTATAAGAAGTTTGAGTCGGTTATAGGAAAGTAAGGCTACTGAAAGACAACTTCAGATCATTGTGTTTTCTTTCAGAGGTTTGGTGATGATGATTTCATCATATTGTTGTTATACGTTGATGATATGTTGATTGTTGGTAAAAATATTAAAAGAATTGCGCAGTTGAAGCGAGAATTGAGCAAGTCTTTTGCTATGAAAGACTTAGGGCCAGCAAAACAGATTCTTGGCATTCGTATTTCTAGAGATAGAGGTTCTAAGAAGTTACATATATCACAAGAGCGATACATTGAAAAGGTGCTTAGTAGATTCAACATGCAGAATGCTAAAGTGGTTAGTTCCCCTCTTACTACCAACTTTAAGCTAACAGATAGAGATTGCCCTTCTTCAAATGAGGATGTTGAGGAGATGGATAAAGTTCCATATGCTTCAGCGGTTGGTAGCTTAATGTATGCTATGGTGTGTACTAGACCTGATATAGCTCATGCGGTAGGTGTTGTTAGTCAGTTTATGTCAAATCCGGGTAAGAAGCATTGGGAAGCAGTTAAATGGATTATGAGATACTTACGAGGTACTTCAAAGTTGGGTATCACATTTGGAAATGGAGAGCCGATGCTTGTTGGTTATACAGACTCAGATATGGCAGGAAACAAAGATAACGTGAAATCCACTTCTGGATATTTGATGACCTTCGCAGGGGGAGCAGTTTCATGGCAATCAAGGTTACAAAAGTGTGTTGCATTGTCTACGACCGAAGCTGAGTATATGGCAGCAACAGAAGCGTGCAAAGAACTATTGTGGATGAAAAGGTTTCTATAAGACCTTGGGTTTAAGCAATCACGATATGTGGTTCTTTGTGATAATGAGAGTGCGATTCATTTGGCTAGAAATTCTATGTATCATAAGCGGACAAAACATATAGATGTGCGGTATCATTGGATTAGAGAACGTCTTGAAGATGGCTTGTTTGAACTTGAAAAAGTTCATACTGATGATAATGGTTCCGACATGTTCACAAAGGCTTTAGCAAGTGAGAAGCTCAAGGTATGTTGCTCGATCGCCGGGATGGCGATTCCTTCCTCATAATTGGAAAGGGGAAGATTTGTTGGGTTTTTTTATTTAGTTTCCAATATGAGGAAGTTTTAGCCCAATGTCTAAAGCCCAACAAATATAGGCCCAAGATGCTTGTTGACTTGGTCAAGTGTCTTAGGCATTATTTAGATCAGTTGTGTGCAGCTGTATTCATTATCAAGAGAGAAGAGAGCAAAAAGTCTTCAAAGAAAAAGTGTGTTTTCTCAATTCCCGTTTTTGTGTACAGCAGCCCAATAAATCGACGATCCCCGTAGATCCGATCGGTGAATCTTCTTCATTTTTGGACTGTGTCTTCCTGACATCAGGGCCAACATTTTCAACCGTTGAATTTGTCTAAAGAGGTCTGTAGGTCGTGATTTTGCTGCTGGAACAGAGAGCAGATTTTTTTTTGGGTGAGATAATTCCTCTTTTGTCTTTTAGGTTGTTCATATACTTGTTGATTGTTGTAGTTCAAGAGTATGATGATGTTGTATACCTCTAGATGATCTAGAGAAGACCTATTGTATTGTTCTCTTTGTTGATGATAGTGAAATTTAAGTGGCTTACGAGTCCCGTGTTTTTACTCTCAATTTTGAGAGGTTTTCCACGTAAAAAAGTCTCTTGTGTATTGTGTGTGCTCGATTATTTGTTATTAGCTTATTTGGTACTGAATTTGGACTGATTTGGGTTGATTTTGGTATAACTTGTTTGTTAGCATCCTCACGGTTTCATACGGGTCAGGAAATGTTTGTCAAACGGTTGTTTGTTTCCATTTTGTAGATTGCCCGTTGTGATTTATTTTCCCATCAATTTGAAGGTCAATATTTAGAATTACTATATATGTAGTCCTAATGAAGTATATTTATCTATATATAATATTCTATATATGCTATATATATATATATATATATATATATATATATATATATATATATATATATATATATATATATGTTATAAATAAACATCCATTATTTTTTGTAAAATTACATTCAAACTTTTAAAACATGTATTGTTAATCACATGATAAATTACATGTAAACAAAATTCTTAACAAAAACCTGCAAGGTTGCGGGTCTTAAACTAGTTAAAACTAAAAATGAATTGCAATAATGCACTAGGATATGATATGATACGGTTGCAGCCTTGTATCAATGGTTCAACAATTGTGTTGCTTTGCAGCAATAATGGACTAAAAATCAGAAAAATACTGAAACATGCGTTTGGAATGCCAGTTTCAGTACAATCAACAAAAATCAGGGTGACTAGAACAAACCGACATTAGCAATGCCTACGTTTGGCGACTTAGACAAACCCAACATCCGGTTTACGATATTTATACTTTCTCCTTCCCGTATTTATTGTCACTAGATAAAAAAAAACACAGTATAAAAAGATGTATAAAAGTATTGTACTTTTTTGTTTACATTCCAAGTTTACCTTTGTTTTTTCTTTCTTCTTTATTTATATCCACATACATTAAGCGCATAATAGAACTGCTAATTAATTTGTGCTAATTAATTTGGGTGTGTCAAAATGGAATACTGGTCAATGAGTGAAGAAGTAACTTTTTTTTTTTTTTTAAATTAATTTTGTATGGTTGTTGAAAAAGATCACTATTGTAAAAAAAATATTCTCGTTCACCGCTGTGCAGCCGACACCATAGAGTAATTTTCACGAAACGAGGTAGCTAGAGAGTTGACTTTTATAACCATCACATGGATCGGATAGTAATGCAACACATACAGGCTGTCATGATTAAATAATTGGAGTATTCTTTATGCATCCTGTCATTAATTCTTAATTAACTGCAAATCGTACGACCCATTAATCTTGTTAGTTTTAGTATTGATTTGCAAACATTGTATCACAATAGTAATTAGGAGTTTTAGGGAGTGAGATGCAACTACAATTTATACGCGAGAGTTTTAATTAAGAATATATGAACATATAATGTCCTCGTACGAAGATTTTCGTTGGTTTCAAGTCCCGCTTAAAGAAGTATTGAAGGCCACCAACAACTTTGGCGATGAAAATATCATCGGCCAAGGTGGATTCGGTAAGGTTTATAAGGGACAACTCGTTTGGTTCGAACAGCAGACGGTTATCATCGCTGCAAGGAGATTGCACTATGATTATGGCCAAGGAGACCTTGAGTTTTGGCAAGAAGTTTCAATGCTTTGTGATCTCAACCATCAAAATCTTGTTTGTTTTTTCGGTTATTGTAATGAAAAAGGTGAGAAAATCATCATACACAAGTACGAGAACCATGAAAGTCTCGTGAAATATCTAAAAGATTCAAACCTTACATGGATGCAACGACTTGAGATAAGTGTTGGCATTGCACGTGCAATAAATTACATCCATTTTGATGTTGGACGCAATTATAGTGTCGTACATCGTAATATTAAGAGCTCGAAAATATTACTAGATGAAAACTGGAAACCTAAGTTATCTGGTTTTGAACATGCGTTGACTTGTGCAAGTGATCGAAGGCATCGTCTTCACCTTGCTGAAGTAATCGGCACAATCGGGTATATAGATCCAACATATGAAAAGACGGGATTTGTTACTCACAAATCGGATGTGTACTCTTTCGGAGTTGTATTGTTTGAAATCCTTTGTGGTAGAAGAGCCTTTATTCCAGAAAATGGAAAACTTGATGTTAAATCACAATTTCACACTTCAATAGATGACACCGCGTCGTCATCGTCCAATAACATAATGACACATCAGCAGCAGATAACAACAACAAACAATTATGGACGAAGACGGTCTTCTTCGTTCGCTGATGGCAGACCGTCTTCGTTCGTTGATGAGAGGCCGTCCTCGTTCGCTGATGGGTGGCGGTCGTCGTTCGTTGACGTGCGACGGTCCTCGTTCGTTGCTGGGCGGTCGTCTTCGTTCGTTTATAGGCAGCCTTCTTCGTTCCTTTACGGACGACCGTATTCATTTAATGATGGAAAACCACGGTCGCATGGAGACGTACATTCGGCGGAGGCTAACTCATCAAAGGAACAATTTTACACTCTACACCCCTTATATACCATGAAAAGACTCGAGAAATACGTACATACGCCAAAACAGGGCTTATTAGCTCAGTTGGCTAAATCATGTTATGATGATGAAAGCCTAAAGGATTTGATCGATCCAGGTCTACTGGAACAAATTGACCAAGAATCATATCAAATATATTCAGAAACGGCGTATAGTTGCTTGAAGGAACAACGAGCACAACGTCCTAACATTGATCAAATTGTTAGAAATCTTGAGAGCGCCATGGAACTTCAAATGAGACATGATAATCCTGTAAGACCATCCTTCTAATTTCTTTTATCATTATCATAATATTATTAGTGTGACTATTTAATTAGTGTATTTTTAATTATGATGCAATTAAACAAATTGAAGGAGCAGTCAATAATTGCTGATAAAGTTGAAGGAACATCGTCATCTAACCATTGGAAGGTAATCTATTTATTTTACTTAAGCTCCTTATGGTAAATTAAAGTAATTATACACTGATGAACAAAATGATGCACTAGTTTGATACGAAAAGTCATTGATTTTTTTTTTTTATTTTTTTTTTTTTACCAAACTCTATTTCCTGGGCCAAAATCCCTATGTAAATATATTGTTAGCGAACTGTTTATAGATCGACTGGGCTCGGCTCATAATAATATATCCGTTAAAACCATCCGCCATAGAGACGACACCATAGGCACTTCGTCATGCTTAAACCTAACTATCAACTTTATCTTGTATTATTGACACTTCAATTCCTGTGTCTTGTACACCTGAAATGTTACAGGGGACAAACATGGAACACTTAAAGATTCCACTGAGTGATATAGTTGTTAAAATACAATGCAAATTTAGAATAATATGGAATTAGTAAATGTATATGGGTAAAATATCTAGATATTAATATGTATAAGAAAATATCTAGATATTAGAATATGAGAGAAAAATCTAGAAATTGAAATGTAAAAGAAAAATCTAGATATTTATAGGTTGTAGAAATATCTAGATATTTATATATCCATGGAAATATCTAGGTTCTAGAATGTTTCATGGAGTAGTATAAATATGGGAGGAGATTTCATTTGTGTTGTGTGAAGTTGTGAGAGTGAAATAACGAGTGAGTGAGAGTTGTGAGGAAGTAAGAAGAGTGTGAGTTAGAGAAGAGAAAACTTATAAGTAGGTAATATTGTAATTGTATTTTGTATTAATAAAAGTGTTCTTTGTTAAGTTTCCCGGTTAAGCCTTAGTTTGTGTTTAAGTTCTTAGTGCACTTTTGTTGTTCTTATTATATGATCGGCTCTGCCGCCTAAGTAATACATGGTCGGTTATACCGCCTAAAGATATATGATCGACACTGTCGCCTAAGTACATTGTGCACTAAGGATTTATAAAATTAAAGGCTAACCAACGTCAAAGTGTTGGTGTAGTGAGTCTAGTATAGTCTAGGTCCTCTATAGTGTGTGTGTTGGGCTCGTCGAAGCTTCCAACAATTGGTATCAGAGCGGGTCGTTCGGGACCATTTCTAGTGGAGGAAATCGGTAAACGTTGGACGTTTACATCTACTTATTTTCACCAAGGCTCTAAGGGAGATTCTGTCGGAGCACAGTTAGGAACTCTGAAAGCTCATCGGTCTGGGACCAAGCTTATTGGACGTTGGACGTCATGATGACAGATCTTGCAAGTACGAGCAGTGGAATCAAGAGTCTCAATAACCACAACTATGGTTATTGGCGGACTTGTATATAATCCTACCTACAAGGACATGATTTATGGGAAATAGTTGCTGGCAGTGACACAACGCCTCCACCGAAAGAAAATGTTGAAGCCTTGAGAAAATGGAACATCAAGGCCGGGAAGGCTTTATTTATATTGAAGACTACAATCGAGGAGGATCTATTGGAGCACATCCGTGACGAGAAAACACCAAAGGCAGCTTGGGAAACTTTTGAAAAATTATTTTTAAAGAAGAATGAAGCACGCCTCCAGCTCTTGGAAAATGAGCTCGCAGGTATCTCACAAGGAAGTCTATCTATTTCTCAGTATTTCACCAAGGTAAAATCTATTTGTCGTGAGATATCTCAACTTGCTCCTGAAGAGAAAGTGAGTGATGCAAGGATGAAGAGAATTATCATCCATGGCTTAAGATCCGAGTATAATGGATTTATAGCCGCTGTGAGAGGATGGCCTACTCAACCATCATTAATAGAGCTGGAGAATTTATTGGCTAACCAAGAAGCATTAGCCAAGCAGATGAATGAAGTAACCATAAAAGACGGAGAAGATGCACTCTTCACCAATAAGAAGAAAGCAACATCTCGAAGACAAGAGGCGATGAAAGAAAGTAAGACATATGGGTGGAAGGGTCACCCAAAATCAAAAGGCAACGCTTCAGGGGGAGCTCAACAAGGAAGAAGAGATCATCGCCAACAATACGGGAAGAATGATAAGAGAAAGTATGGTGAATGCTTCAATTGTGGCAAGAAGGGTCATTTTGTTCGAGATTGTAGATTCCCCAGAAGGCGAACTTTCGAAGGAAATGTGGCCGCTGCAAGAGATGAGAAGAAAGATGTCACATTCGAAGCAACCATTAATGAGGAAACATGGGATGCAGAAGCTGGACTCTCTGTTGAAGCTGACATAGATGATCAAGCTCTTACAACAACTTTAAAGTCAAAAATAAACTACAAAGATGATTGGATCATCGATTCTGGGTGCTCAAATCATATGACCAACGATGGGGCAAAGCTGCAAGAAATGGAGGATTACAAAGGAAAGAGAGTCGTGTTGACAGCCGATAATTCAAGGTTATCTATTTCTCACATTGGAAAGACAATAATTTCAAATGAAGGAGGCTCTCATAAGCTCCAACTCGAGAAGGTGTATCTTGTCCCTGGCCTAAAGAAGAATTTACTGTCAGTACCACAATTAACAGCAGAAGGGAACTATGTACTCTTTGGACCAGAAGATGTGTCCGTATTCAAGAGAGTGAAGGTGGTTGGCAATCCAATTATGCAAGGAAGAAGAATAGAGTCGGTCTATGTACTATCTGCTGAAACAGCATATGTGGATAAGACTCGAAAGAATGAGACGGCTGATCTTTGGCATGAACGTCTTGGGCATGTGGGCTACAACAAGTTAAAGGAGATGATGGTGAAACACATAGTAAATGGGCTTCCTCAAATTGATATCCGAACAAATACAATATGTGCTGGATGTCAATTTGGAAAAGCTCACCAATTGCCATTCAAGGAGTCACAACATCAGTCCAAGACACCACTAGAGCTCATACACTCAGACGTCTTTGGCCCAGTGAAACAAACATCACTTGGAGGAATGAAGTATATGGTGACATTCATTGATGACTTCTCAAGGTATGTGTGGGTTTACTTCATGAAGGAAAAGTCGGAGACTTTTTAGAAGTTTAAAGAGTTCAAGAAGAAGATAGAAAGTGAGCTCAATAATAAGATTAGGTGCTTACGCACAGATAATGGAGGAGAATATTTATCGACTGAGTTCAATATGTATCTTGAGAAGCACAAGATCAGAAGGCAATTAACTTGCCCTAATACTCCACAACAGAATGGAGTGGCAGAACGTAAGAATCGTCATCTTGCTGAAACTTGTCGAAGTATGCTTCATGGTAAGAATGTACCAGGAAGATTTTGGGCCGAATGTATGAGGACGGCTTCATACGTGATTAACAGACTCCCGCAAACAAAGTTGGGATATATTTCACCATTTGAAAGATTATGGAAGATCAAGACAACCGTCAATCATCTCAAGGTTTTTGGATGTGTATGCTACGTCTTCGTGCCAGATCATCTCCGAAGCAAATTTGATAAGAAGGCAATTCGGTGCATTTTTGTCGGTTATGATGAATCAAGAAAAGGATGGAGATGTTGTGATCCAAATACTGGAAAGTGTCATACTTCAAGAAATGTGGTATTTGATGAAGCGTCTTCATGGTGGTCACCTCAAAAAATAGAGCTTCCAGAATCTCATGGATTAGAAGAAGGTCCAGAAGAAAAAGAAGAACCTAAAGAGCAGATATTGGATCCAATAAAAGAAGGAGAAGGGTCGTACTCTAAGGAAAAGAGTCCATGGAAAACTGGTGTGCATCAATCTGTATCCGAGGAGGTTCGTCCAAGTCAAATGGATGTCGAGGAGCATGTACAAGAATTACGGAGATCAACAAGACCGAGGCAACCTAATCCAAGGTATGCCAATGCTGCTCATGTGGATGAATCAATACCTATTGAGCCTTCTACTTATGAAGAAGCAGCACAAAGTCGAGAGTGGCAGAAAGCAATGGAAGAAGAAAGTAATGCACTAAAAGAAAACCAGACATGGAGTTTAGTTCCAAAGCCAAAAGATGTAAAACCAATATCTTGTAAATGGGTTTATAAGGTGAAGACTCGATCAGATGGCTCCATTGAAAGGTATAAAGCTCGACTTGTTGCTAGAGGTTTTTCTCAACAATATGGGCTGGATTATGAAGAAACGTTTAGTCCAGTTGCGAAGATTACAACAATTCGAGCTCTACTAGCTTTAGCCGCTAGCAAATCTTGGAAGCTGTGGCAGATGGATGTCAAGAACGCTTTCTTACATGGAGAACTTGACAAAGAAATTTATATGGAGCAACCAAGAGGCTTTGAGAACAAGTCCCATCCTGACCATGTCTGCAAATTAAAGAAAGCACTATACGGCTTGAAGCAGGCTCCAAAAGCTTGGTACGGGAAGATTGGCGAGTTTTTAGTAAAAAGTGGTTTCACATTAGCTCCTTCAGATTCTAGTTTATTTGTGAAACAAGATCAAGGAAAACTAGCCATAGTGCTAGTATATGTGGATGACTTAATCATCACGGGAGATCACTATGAGGAGATTCAAAGAACAAGAGAGAATCTGTCTATCAGATTTCATATGAAGGAGTTTGGAGAACTCAAACATTTTCTTGGACTCGAAATAGAGCAGAAAAGAGAAGGATTATTTCTGGAACAACAGAAATATGCGCGAGATCTTTTACAAAAGTACGGAATGCTTAATTGCAAACCTGTCTCAACTCCGATGGATCCGAATACAAAACTACGAGCAGATGAAGGAAAAAGTCTTCAAGATGTTACCATGTATCGAAAGATGATCGGAAGTCTTATTTATCTCACACTAAGCCGGCCAGACATATCTTATGCAGTTGGAGTGGTTAGTCGATACATGAGCAATCCGAAGAAGCCTCATCTTGATGTTGTACGACGCATCTTAAGGTATGTTAAAGGCAGTATTAACTTTGGCATTTTATATAAGAGAACAAAAGAATGTCGGGTGACTGGATTGTAAGATCCTGTTTTCTTTTAGGTTTGGACGTCGTCCAACACTTTGGGACGCCGTCCTAGTTTGAATACCTGGACGCCGTCCAACACTTTGGGACGCCGTCCCAGTTTGAAGACCTGGACGCCGTCCAGGATGGCTGGCAGGCATGTCTTTTTGTTTTTAAATATTTTAGATGGGTAAATTGGTAATTTCACTTGGTGGACGAATTAAAGGCCTTAGGATCAGTTTGGTGAGCTCATTACTTCATTTCTCAACCACCAAACATCATCCATTCATTCTAGAGAGAGAGGGGGTGGTTAAGTGTGAGAAAGCTTAAATCGGGGAAGAAGAAGCTCATTTCGGGTTAGAACTCGGGAGTTAAAGTTGTTCATCTCCTCCTTAGCTACGTTTTGATTGTTGTGGTAAGCCCTAAACTTGATTACCTTAGTTTAATGTGTTTAAGGGTTAGGGTTTGGGTTAGTATTGCACATAAAACCCATTTGTGAGTAATTTCGGGTTTTTGGGTAAGTTTGGGTCATGAAGACCCAATTGGTGACTAACTTAGGGTTTTGAAAGGGTAAATGGTGTAAATGGGTCTTAAAGACCTAAGTAAATACTAATACACTTATAGTTAATGTTAGTGGGTGTGATTTGGGTTGTGGGTGACCCAAATGGGTGTGTTGACCTAGAAATGGGTCAAATGGGTCTTTGATGACCTAGGTTGTCTTGCAAGTATGAAAACGAGTTAACTTTGTGGTTAAAAGTGTGTTAATACCTTAATTGGCTAAAGTTAGGGTTTTTGGTGAAGTTAACCCATTATTAGGGTTAACGGTGCAAAATGGGTCGGGATTGCACTTAGGGTCAAAAGACTCTAGATTGTTAAGTGAGTTGCTTGACCGACTTGAGTTGTGAATTGATTATGTGCTAAAATGTAATAGGTACGTTACATTGACGTTGCAAGTTCGGTTATCTTACACGAAGACTTTGAGGTGAGTGGAATAATTATATGCGTATGTATATAATGTATCTATTTGTTGTAGCGTGAAACGGGTAGTGTCGAGGTGCTAAGACACCATGTTTCACGTGAAGAGTGTAGCATCGAGATGTTAAGATGCCACTCGGGTGTAGCATCGAGGTGTTAAGATGCCACCTAGGAGTGTAGTGTCGAGGTGTTAAGACACCACTCCGTAAAATAATGAGTGTTGCATCGAGGTGTTAAGATGCCACTCGGGGTGATGTGCCGAGGTGTTAAGGTGCCACCCTAGGGGTTAGTGGTGCGAGGTGTTAAGTGCCTTAACGGATGTTATGAACACCGATGGCGTTTTCGCGAGCGCCGTTCCCTTGTACTATTGGTCGACCATGGTTATTTGTGTTGTAAGCATATTATATTATTCGAGTTACATTTATATGCAGATGTTATGCTAGCTTGGGGGTATTGGTGATTTATAGCTTGTTATTGCGACGATAAGCTAATGTTGTTTGCTAGCATGTTTGCGGTTGTGTAAGTGTATGCAAGTAGGTATAATTATATATGTATTCGTATAATTATTGCATTCACTAAGCTTTGCTTACCCTCTCGTTGTTTACTTTTTTTATAGGCTCGGGCATTGACAAGGGTAAGAGCGTTCAATTGGATTAGTGATCTCCCGCTTGTTTTGTTAGGGGATGCTTTTGGGTGTTAGCTTTTGGAGTTCGACCGAGATTGGGTAGTTTAACCCCAAACACCATGCTCTAGTGTCGTTTGTGTGATGACCCGGGAATTTTCGACCAAAGTTAAACTTGAATCTTGTATGGTTTCGACACGATAAGCAAAGTCTGTAATGTTGAATCTTAAAAATTTTAAACTATTTTATATATGCAAATACCCTTTGACCATGCCTGACGATTCACGAACAATTGTTGAAAATAAATATGTGTACATATGAATGTTTGTATATATAATAATTTGAATTTATAAAATAAATAATAGAACTAAATATGTAAAATGCGATACAAAATAATTAAATGTAATCTAAAACAATTATATATATATATATATATATATATATATATATATATATATATATATATATATATATATATATATATATATATATATATATATATATATATATATATATATGATTACTATGTATAAGTAATATTATATGTATATTGTAACACGTATAAAATATTCAAATAGATTACCATATAAATAAATATGAAGTATAAGGTTAGGGTATTATATGTATTTATAAGTTAAAGTATAATGTTATACTAAAATTATGATCATTACTTTCATTAAAATTATTATCAACATTAATATTGATATTAATACTTGTTATCATTTTATGTTCTTTGTTATTAGTAAACCTATTAAAATTATCAATTTACGACTCTTAATATCACTACTATTTATAATTATTATTAATACAATTATTATTATTATTATTAGTATTTTGAAATATTCATTTGTATTAGTATTTATTAATAATAACATTATAGATATTAGAATTTATGAATTATATAAATATATATATATATATAATCATATATACAAACAAATATATATATATACAGAATATTTATATATATATATATATATATATATATATATATATATATATATATAAATATGGACATAATTCGATCCAACATATATATGAGAAAGTTAGATACAAATAAATTTCATATTATGTTCTCTATCATTTTCATACTGTAGTAGTATTGCTTTATGTCACCTAAACTGTGCCATTTGATTCTAAGTTATTCACAAAATAACAAATTCTGTTAGAAGTCTTTTCCTCTTTTTAATTGTTTATATTTTTGTGTGTACTGGGTACTTAAATCTATCGACACCAAATTCTTATCTACCACCTTTCTTAGTTTTTCTTTTTGATGAACTATAAACATTAACCTCCATCTTCACACCAGCACTCGACACCATCTTCAACAAAACGAGCACACCACAAACCCACTTTTGTTCGATGACATCTTCTTGTTTTAAACTTGAACAAACAATCATCCTTTCCCTTCGATCAACTCAAATCACCACCCCTTGCTACCACTACCGCTACGGTTATTATTTTCTGTTTTTTTTTTGTTCCAACGCCAACGATCATATTCATCTATCTCTCCCTTCAGTATTATTAGGAACCCATTTCATCCACCTTCATCATCACCGGGAACCATCCTTGACAACCACCTTTCACCAAGTTCGATCACACACCATCCTATCCTCACCTTCAACAACCATCGGTTATCCCACAACACCCCCATCGACTGTCATGTGACCTTCTATTTCAAACTCGTAAAACCACCACCACCCTTGATCACTATTAAAACCCCATCAACTAGTCACCTCTATTGTTGTTATTGTTCACGAACGAAAACGAAACCCAAATGTCTTTCTGTTGGAAACCAAACGAAGAAACCCATTTTTGTAATACCTTCTCAACCTCGAAACCTGTTGCAATATCACTGTTTCGATGCTACTACTTCTTCTTCCATGGTTCGATAGCTTCTGTCTCTTCAAGTAAAGAGACTTAGGGAGTATTAAATACAACACTTATCAATTCCCACACAAACAATTATATGTGGGGTAAATTAAAGTATAATGACCGACAAAAATTGGTGATGGAGTGGAATTAATTATTGAGAATGAATTGCTTTTGCTAGTGGATCGTTATAAAAAAAAAAAGACAACGACTTTTGTGGCTGCCATATTCCAAATTTTTTTTTTCCGGCCAAGATGTTTATTATTTTTTTTTACGTGTTTGTTTATCTATCTCCTGGTACGTATCAACCATCAACTATGTTCCTGCAGCACTGCTATTTTTTTTTATTCAAACAATATAAACAATGATGAAGAGGATATGTAGACGATCATGTCGCGATGATGAATTATGTTGAAGATGGTTATGATGTCACACAATATAAATGTGTTCGATGATGATCATGATGATGTTAGATGATGAAGGATCACGATTAGATTAATGTATGATGATGTCACACGATCTAACGAATGATAATGATACATGGTTAAGATTGGATGATGATGAACGAAAAGAAAACAATTTGATTACTGCAAACCCTTCGATTATATCATTTTAAGTTATAAGGCTTGTTAACAACCTTATCCAGTTTATAAATCCAGAATTATAATTGGGCTGTGAAACTCGTTTTGGTTACTTGGGCCGAATGTTATGGGAGTAATGGGCTATATGGAATTAACAGTTAAACTAAATCAGGAAATACAAAACAGTGGAATGGTTAGGGGTGTTTGGTTTAAACAGGAGGTCACGGGTTCGAGTCTCGTATGGAGCATTTTTTTTAGAAAAGGCTTCAAGAGGGGTATACACTCTTAAATTCATTCCTATTATCATTATTATTAGTAATAATTATTATTATTATTATTACTAACATTATTAATGTAATTATTATTATAGATTTTGTCATCTAAAAGTATTAGTTAACATTATTATTATTATTATTATTATTATTTTTATTATTAATCTAAGAAATATTAGATACATAAAAATATATTTGATACATAATATATTAGTATTACATAAAGTTATAGAATAAACGTATTAACACTTATTATATAAATATTTACATATAACGAATTATTGATTTTCAACATAATACTAATCACATATATATATATATATATATATATATATATATATATATATATATATATATATATATATATATATATATATATATATATATATATATATATATATATATATATATATATATATATATATATATATATATATATATAACTATCTAAATATTAACTATTTTAAATGAATATACAAACTAAATATATAAGATATAATATATATATTTGTTCGACTACAATAATGTGTGTTAATATATATATAAATGATATAGGTTCGTGAATTCGAGGCCAACCCTACACTTGTTAAATGATGTCATATGTATTTTTACTACAAAATACAGTATGGTGAGTTTCATTAATCCCTTTTTAAATGCTTTTGCAATATATATTTTTGGGACTGAGAATACATGCGCTGCTTTTATAAATGCTTTACGAGATAGACACAAGTAATCGAAACTACATTCTATGGTTGGATTATCTAATCGAATATGCCCTTTTTATTAAGTCTGGTAATCTAAAAATTAGGGAACAGACACCCTAATTGACTCGAACTCTAAAGATAGATCTATCGGGCCCAACAAGCCCCATCCAAAGTACCGGATGCTTTAGTACTTCGAAATTTATATCATGTCCGAAGGAGGATCCCGGAATGATGGGGATATTCTTATTTACATATTGTGAATGTCGGTTACCAGGTGTTCAATCCATATGAATGATATTTTGTCTCTATGTATGGGACGCTTATTTATGAGAAATGGAAATCTTGTGGTCTATTAAAATGATGAAAATGATTATTTATGTTAAACTAATGAACTCACCAACCTTTTGGTTGATACTTTAAAGCATGTTTATTCTCAGGTACGAAAGAAATCTTCCGCTGTGCATTTGCTCATATTAGAGATATTACTTGGAGTCATTCATGACATATTTCAAAAGATGTTGCATTCGAGTCGTTGAGTTCATCAAGATTATTATTAAGTCAATTATATTTGGATATATTATGAAATGATTTACATGCCTGTCAACTGTCGATGTAACGAAAGTTCGTCTTTTAAAAACGAATGCAATGTTTGTAAAATTTATCATATAGAGGTCAATTACCTCGCGATGTAATCAACTGTTGTGAATCGTTTGTAATCGATATGGACTTCGTCTGGATGGATTAGGACGGGTCCTTTCAGTTTGGAACTTAAACTTATATTTGGTCGAAACTTTTACTTTAGAACGAAACTCGTAAAATGGGCGATGTGGACCCGTTGATGTAAAACTTGATTTGATGATGAAAATCTCTTAGTTTCACTTATATTGACTTGTGGTAAAAAGGTTTCCGTTTGAAAGTGTCGGGAAGCGGGTTTTCCGCTCGTGTGAGTTGGACCCGTGATCAGTGGCTGGAAGGCCATTGGGACGCCGTCCCAATTGCTTGGACGCCGTCCCAGTTGTTTGAGCTGGACGCCGTCCTAAAACACTGGACGCCGTCCCACCCTTCTGAGCTGGACGCCGTCCAGGATTCTGGACGCCGTCCAGATGCACTGCCTTAAATTTTTTTTTTTGGTACGCGTTTTTGGGTTATGAAGTCGGGTTGTTACAAGTGGTATCAGAGCATGGTCTAAGGGATTTAGGTGACTTGAGATAGGCGCCTAGACTTAGACTTTTTGTGTGCGCGTTTATGCGGGACTTGTAGGATCTTGGGTCGGATCGGGATGGTTAGTGCATAGGTTTATGTGAACTAATCATGCGCTATTTGTTGTGTGTGTTTAGCAATCATCAAGCAAGACGGACGTTGTACTAGCAAGTGAATGCGACGTGCTCGCGTAACAAAGAGTAGCTACCGTTGTTATGGGTGCAAATCGTGTTAAACAAGCAATGTACGACGATTGTTGAGCGAGATGGAGTAGTGTGGCATATATGTATATACATATGTAATTTGTCCTTTCGTTTTTGTGGTTTAACCTATTTCGTTTTATAGAATGAAGACGATAAACGGTCCCGATCATGATAACGGAAGTACAAGCGAGGACGCCGAGTTTTCGACCAAGGTTGAGGCCGTCTTTAAAAAGTTAAAAGCGGATTTTCTTACGGACGTCCGAAAGGTCTTTCAAGATTCGGTCGATGGGCAGGTGACCGATTTGATAAATGAACGAATGAAGGCCACTATCGAAGAGGCCCTTGACGCTAGGAATATCTACCCTCGCGGTGAAGGAGGTGAAGGAAGGCGGGACTTCCACTACAAGAACTTCAAGGATGCTCAACCCCCGATGTTTAATGGGGTGCGGGATCCTTTAAAAAGTACATGTTGGATCTCCGATATTGAGGGAGCTTTCCGTACCGCGGAATGTCCTCCCGAAAAGAAGGCGAGGTATGGCTCTAGCATGCTACGAGAAGAGGCTAAGTTATGGTGGGATGATAAAATAAACTTGTATGGTGAGGAACAATGTATGGGCTTGACGTGGGAAGAGTTTAAGAAGGAGTTTTTCAAGGAATACCGAACTTCTTCCGATCTCGATAGAATCCGGGACGAGTTGCACCATTTGCAACAAGGCTCAATGGACTTAGTTACTCTTAAGTCTACATTCTTGGCAAAGACTCGTTTTTGCCCGGAATATGTTGGTGATGATCATAAGCTCATGAAGGATTTCTACCGTACTTTGAATGATGAGTACAAGGGGAAGATTAGTCGGGGTATGGCTAAGACTTTTGATGAATTGTTTGAGTTGGCTCGGGGTTTTGAGCCGGAGGTTCCAAGAAAGAGTGATTTCATGTTTTCCAAAAGAAAATTTGAAGGTTCTAGTTACTCTAACGCCTCAAGCAAGAAGAGCAAGAGCAAGAGGGGGGCCGAAAGTGTCAATAGTGCAAAGAAGGGCACTACCGGTGGGTTTTCTTATACGTGCTACAATTGTGGGCAACCGGATCATAGGGCTCGTGAGTGAAATGTCCCGTTCTTATTGATTAAAAACGTTCCATATTAATTGATTTCGTTGCGAGGTTTTGACCTCTATATGAGACGTTTTTCAAAGACTGCATTCATTTTAAAACAAACCATAACCTTTATTTCATCAATAAAGGTTTAAAAAGCTTTACGTAGATTATCAAATAATGATAATCTAAAATATCCTGTTTACACACGACCATTACATAATGGTTTACAATACAAATATGTTACAACAAAATAAGTTTCTTGAATGCAGTTTTTACACAATATCATACAAGCATGGACTCCAAATCTCTTCCTTATTTAAGTATGTGACAGCGGAAGCTCTTAATAATCACCTGAGAATAAACATGCTTAAAACGTCAACAAAAATGTTGGTGAGTTATAGGTTTAACCTATATATATCAAAACATAATAATAGACCACAAGATTTCATATTTCAATACACCTCCCATACATAGAGATAAAAATCATTTATATGGTGAACACCTGGTAACCGACATTAACAAGATGCATATATAAGAATATCCCCATCATTCCGGGACACCCTTCGAATATGATATAAATTTCGAAGTACTAAAGCATCCGGTACTTTGGATGGGGTTTGTTAGGCCCAATAGATCTATCTTTAGGATTCGCGTCAATTAGGGTGTCTGTTCCCTAATTCTTAGATTACCAGACTTAATAAAAAAGGGCATATTCGATTTCGATAATTCAACCATAGAATGTAGTTTCACGTACTTGTGTCTATTTTGTAAATCATTTATAAAACCTGCATGTATTCTCATCCCAAAAATATTAGATTTTAAAAGTGGGACTATAACTCACTTTCACAGATTTTTACTTCGTCGAGAAGTAAGACTTGGCCACTGTTGATTCACGAACCTATAACAATATATACATGTATATTAAAGTATGTTCAAAATATATTTACAACACTTTTAATATATTTTGATGTTTTAAGTTTATTAAGTCAGCTGTCCTCGTTAGTAACCTACAACTAGTTGTCCACAGTTAGATGTACAGAAATAAATCGATAAATATTATCTTGAATCAATCCACGATCCAGTGTATAGGTATCTCAGTATTGATCACAACTCAAACTATATATATTTTGGAATCAACCTCAACCCTGTATAGCTAACTCCAACATTCACATATAGAGTGTCTATGGTTGTTCCGAAATATATATAGATGTGTCGACATGATAGGTCGAAACATTGTATACGTGTCTATGGTATCTCAAGATTACATAATATACAATACAAGTTGATTAAGTTATGGTTGGAATAGATTTGTTACCAATTTTCACGTAGCTTAAATGAGAAAAATTATCCAATCTTGTTTTACCCATAACTTCTTCATTTTAAATCCGTTTTGAGTGAATCAAATTGCTATGGTTTCATATTGAACTCGATTTTATGAATCTAAATAGAAAAAGTATAGGTTTATAGTCGGAAAAATAAGTTACAAGTCGTTTTTGTAAAGGTAGTCATTTCAGTCGAAAGAACGACGTCTAGATGACCATTTTAGAAAACATACTTCCACTTTGAGTTTAACCATAATTTTTGGATATAGTTTCATGTTCATAATAAAAATCATTTTCTCAGAATAACAACTTTTAAATCAAAGTTTATCATAGTTTTTAATTAACTAACCCAAAACAGCCCGCGGTGTTACTACGACGGCGTAAATCCGGTTTTACGGTGTTTTTCGTGTTTCCAGGTTTTAAATCATTAAGTTAGCATATCATATAGATATAGAACATGTGTTTAGTTAATTTTAAAAGTCAAGTTAGAAGGATTAACTTTTGTTTGCGAACAAGTTTAGAATTAACTAAACTATGTTCTAGTGATTACGAGTTTAAACCTTCGAATAAGATAGTTTTATATATATGAATCGAATGATGTTATGAACATCATTACTACCTCAAGTTTAGTAGGTAAACCTACTGGAAGTGACAAGAAATGATCTAGCTTCAAAGGATCTTGGATGGCTTGAAAGTTCTTGAAGTAGGATCATGACACAAAAACAAGTTCAAGTAAGATTTTTACTCGAATTAAGATAGTTTATAGTTATAGAAATTGAATCAAAGTTTGAATATGAATATTACCTTGAATAAGAAAGATAACCTACTGTATATAACAAAGGTTTCTTGATCTTAGATGATTACTTGGAATGGATTAGAAAGCTTGGAAGTAAATTAGTAAACTTGAAGGGATTTTTGAAGTGTTCTTGAAGTGTTCTTCCTATGATGATTATAGCTTGATTCTTGAAGTGATTTTTGATGAAGATGATGATTAACTACTGTAAAAATACGTTCATAATAGTGTGTGTGTGTGTGTGTTGAGAGAGAATTAGAAAGAGAATTGGAAGTGAAATGGAGTGAATGATGAGTGGTAATTGGTGAGTGGTGAGTGGGGTTAAAAGGAGTTCTAGTTAGTTGACTAGCTCATGGTAGAAGTTAAAATTGATTAGTCATACATGACATAATCAAGAGTGGAATCCCATGCTAGTTCCTATTGGTATATACCCATAGTAAGTACGTTTTGAAGCTGTGTATAATACGGGTAAGAATACGACTAGAATTCTTGATGAAAGAAAAGAATGGGAAAGTAACTGTAACCATTTTCTTTAAGTATGAGTGTTTTGATATATGTATTGAAGTCTTCCAAAAGTATTTTAATACATCTAAATACACTACATGTATATACATTTTAATTGAGTCGTTAAGTCATCGTTAGTCGTTACATGTAAGTGTTGTTTTGAAACCTTTAAGTTAACGATCTCAATTAATGTTGTTAACCCATTGTTTATTATATCTAATGAGATGTTAAATTATTATATTATCATGATATTATGATATATTAATATATCTTAATATGATATATATACATTTAAATGTCGTTACAACGATAATCGTTACATATATGTCTCGTTTCGAAATCCTTAAGTTAGTAGTCTTGTTTATATGTATATAACTCATTGTTAATATACTTATGGAGATACTTACTTATCATAATCTCATGTTAACCATATGTATATCCATATATATATCGTCATGTCGTTTTTACAAGTTTTAACGTTCGTGAATTGCCGGTCAACTTGGGTGGTCAATTGTCTATATGAAACATATTTCAATTAATCAAGTCTTAACAAGTTTGATTGCTTAACATGTTGGAAACATTTAATCATGTAATATCAATCTCAATTAATATATATAAACATGGAAAAGTTCGGGTCACTACAGTACCTACCCGTTAAATAAATTTCGTCCCGAAATTTTAAGCTGTTGAAGGTGTTGACGAATCTTCTGGAAATAGATGCGGGTATTTCTTCTTCATCGAATCTTCACGCTCCCAGGTGAACTCAGGTCCTCTACGAGCATTCCATTGAACCTTAACAATTGGTATCTTGTTTTGCTTAAGTCTTTTAACCTCACGATCCATTATTTCGACGGGTTCTTCGATGAATTTAAGTTTTTCGTTGATTTGGATTTCATCTAACGGAATAGTGAGATCTTCTTTAGCAAAACATTTCTTCAAATTCGAGACGTGGAAAGTGTTATGTACAGCCACGAGTTGTTGAGGTAACTCAAGTCGGTAAGCTACTGGTCCGACACGATCAATAATCTTGAATGGTCCAATATACCTTGGATTTAATTTCCCTCGTTTACCAAATCGAACAACGCCTTTCCAAGGTGCAACTTTAAGCATGACCATCTCTCCAATTTCAAATTCTATATCTTTTCTTTTAATGTCAGCGTAGCTCTTTTGTCGACTTTGGGCGGTTTTCAACCGTTGTTGAATTTGGATGATCTTCTCGGTAGTTTCTTGTATAATATCCGTACCCGTAATTTGTCTATCCCCCACTTCACTCCAACAAATCGGAGACCTGCACTTTCTACTATAAAGTGCTTCAAACGGCGCCATCTCAATGCTTGAATGGTAGCTGTTGTTGTAGGAAAATTCTGCTAACGGTAGATGTCGATCCCAACTGTTTCCGAAATCAATAACACATGCTCGTAGCATGTCTTCAAGCGTTTGTATCGTCCTTTTGCTCTGCCCATCAGTTTGTGGATGATAGGCAGTACTCATGTCTAGACGAGTTCCTAATGCTTGCTGTAATGTCTGCCAGAATCTTGAAATAATTCTGCCATCCCTATCAGAGATAATAGAGATTGGTATTCCATGTATGGAGACGACTTCTTTCAAATACAGTCGTGCTAACTTCTCCATCTTGTCATCTTCTCTTATTGGCATAAAGTGTGCTGATTTGGTGAGACGATCAACTATTACCCAAATAGTATCAAAACCACTTGCAGTCCTTGGCAATTTAGTGATGAAATCCATGGTAATGTTTTCCCATTTCCATTCTGGGATTTCGGGTTGTTGAAGTAGACCTGATGGTTTCTGATGCTCAGCTTTGACCTTAGAACACGTCAAACATTCTCCTACGTATTTAGCAACATCGGCTTTCATACCCGGCCACCAAAAATGTTTCTTGAGATCCTTGTACATCTTCCCCGTTCCAGGATGTATTGAGTATCTGGTTTTATGAGCTTCTCTAAGTACCATTTCTCTCATATCTCTAAATTTTGGTACCCAAATCCTTTCAGCCCTATACCGGGTTCCGTCTTCCCGAATATTAAGATGCTGCTCCGATCCTTTAGGTATTTCATCCTTTAAATTTCCTTCTTTTAAAACTCCTTGTTGCGCCTCCTTTATTTGAGTAGTAAGGTTATTATGAATCATTATATTCATAGATTTTACTCGAATGGGTTCTCTGTCCTTCCTGCTCAAGGCATCGGCTACCACATTTGCCTTCCCCGGGTGGTAACGAATCTCAAAGTCGTAATCATTCAATAATTCAATCCACCTACGCTGCCTCATATTCAGTTGTTTCTGATTAAATATGTGTTGAAGACTTTTGTGGTCGGTATATATAATACTTTTGACCCCATATAAGTAGTGCCTCCAAGTCTTTAATGCAAAAACAACCGCGCCTAATTCCAAATCATGCGTCGTATAATTTTGTTCGTGAATCTTCAATTGTCTAGACGCATAAGCAATCACCTTCGTTCGTTGCATTAATACACAACCGAGACCTTGCTTTGATGCGTCACAATAAATCACAAAATCATCATTCCCTTCAGGCAATGACAATATAGGTGCCGTAGTTAGCTTTTTCTTCAATAACTAAAACGCTTTCTCTTGTTCATCATTCCATTCAAATTTCTTCCCTTTATGCGTTAATGCAGTCAAGGGTTTTGCTATTCTGGAAAAGTCTTGGATGAACCTTCTGTAGTAACCAGCTAGTCCTAAAAACTGGCGTATGTGTTTTGGAGTTTTCGAGGTTTCCCACTTTTCAACAGTTTCTATCTTTGCCGGATCCATCTTAATACCTTCTTTGTTCACTTAGCGTACAATTCTTCCTTCCTCAATACTTCTAACACCTTTCTCAAATGTTCACCGTGTTCTTGGTCATTCTTTGAGTAAATAAGTATGTCATCAATGAAAACAATGACAAACTTGTCAAGGTATGGTCCACACACTCGGTTCATAAGGTCCATGAACACAGCTAGTGCATTAGTTAAACCAAACGGCATGACCATAAACTCGTAATGACCGTAACGTGTTCTGAAAGCAGTCTTTGGAATATCATCTTCTTTCACCCTCATTTGATGATACCCGGAACGTAAGTCAATCTTTGAATAAACAGACGAGCCTTGTAGTTGATCAAATAAGTCGTCGATTCTCGGTAGTGGGTAGCGGTTCTTGATGGTAAGTTTGTTCAACTCTCGGTAGTCGATACACAACCTGAATGTACCATCTTTCTTCTTGACAAACAAAACAGGAGCTCCTCACGGTGATGTGCTTGGTCGAATGAAACCACACTCTAAAAGTTCTTGTAATTGGCTTTGCAGTTCTTTCATCTCGCTGGGTGCTAGTCTGTAAGGAGCACGAGCTATTGGTGCAGCTCCTGGTACAAGATCTATTTGAAATTCAACGGATCGATGTGGGGGTAATCCCGGTAATTCTTTCGGAAATACATCGGGAAATTCTTTTGCAATGGGAACATCATTGATGCTCTTTTCTTCAGTTTGTACTTTCTCGACATGTGCTAGAACAGCATGGCAACCTTTTCTTATTAGTTTTTGTGCCTTCAAATTACTAATAAGATGTAGCTTCGTGTTGCCCTTTTCTCCGTACACCATTAAGGGTTTTCCTTTTTCTCGTATAATGCGAATTGCATTTTTGTAACAAACGATCTCTGCTTTCACTTCTTTCAACCAGTCCATACCGATTATCACATCAAAACTCCCTAACTCTACTGGTATCAAATCAATCTTAAATGTTTCGCTAACCAGTTTAATTTCTCGATTCCGACATATATTATCTGCTGAAATTAATTTACCATTTGCTAATTCGAGTAAAAATTTACTATCCAAAGGCGTCAATGGACAACTTAATTTAGCACAAAAATCTCTACTCATATAGCTTCTATCCGCACCCGAATCAAATAAAACGTAAGCAGATTTATTGTCAATAAGAAACGTACCCATAACAAGCTCCGGGTCTTCCTGTGCCTCTGCCGCATTAATATTGAAAACTCTTCCGCGGCCTTGTCCATTCGTGTTCTCCTGGTTCGGGCAATTTCTAATAATGTGGCCCGGTTTTCCACATTTATAACAAACTACATTGGCATAACTTGCTCCGACACTACTTGCTCCGCCATTACTCGTTCCGACACCATTTGTTCCTTTCGTTCTATTAAGCCCTGGTCCGTAGACCTCACACTTCGCCGCGCTATGACCATTTCTTTTACACTTGTTGCAAAATTTGGTGCAGAACCCCGAGTGATACTTTTCACACCTTTGGCATAGCTGCTTCTGATTATTGTTGTTGTTGCGGTTATTATTGTTATTGGGATGATTGTTGTAGTTGCTGTTGTTGTTGTTGTTGTTGTTGTTGTTGTTGTTGTTGGGCCGTTTGTTGTAGTTGCGATTGATGTTGCGATTGTTGGGATAATTGTTGCGATTATTGTTGTAATTGCTGTTGTTGTTGTATTGGTGATTCTTATCACCGTTTTCCTCCCACTTTCTTTTGACTTTCTTCACATTGGCCTCTTCAGCAGTCTGTTCTTTAATTCTTTCTTCAATCTGGTTCACTAGTTTGTGGTTCACTAAGCAGATTTATTGTCAATAAGAAACGTACCCGTAACAAGCTCCGGGTCTTCCTGTGCCTCTGCCGCATTAATATTGAAAACTCTTCCGCGGCCTTGTCCATTCGTGTTCTCCTGGTTCGGGCAATTTCTAATAATGTGGCCCGGTTTTCCACATTTATAACAAACTACATTGGCATAACTTGCTCCGACACTACTTGCTCCGCCATTACTCGTTCCGACACCATTTGTTCCTTTCGTTCTATTAACCCCTGGTCCGTAGACCTCACACTTCGCCGCGCTATGACCATTTCTTTTACACTTGTTGCAAAATTTGGTGTAGAACCCCGAGTGATACTTTTCACACCTTTGGCATAGCTGCTTCTGATTGTTGTTGTTGTTGTTGTTGCGGTTATTATTGTTATTGGGATGATTGTTGTAGTTGTTGTGGTTGTTGTTGTTGTTGTTGTTGGACCGTTTGTTGTAGTTGCGATTGATGTTGCGATTGTTGGGATAATTGTTGCGATTATTGTTGTAATTGTTGTTGTTGTTGTATTGGTGATTCTTATCACCGTTTTCCTCCCACTTTCTTTTGACTTGCTTCACATTGGCCTCTTCAGCAGTCTGTTCTTTAATTCTTTCTTCAATCTGGTTCACTAGTTTGTGAGCCATTCTACATGCCTGTTGTATGGAGGTGGGCTCGTGTGAACTTATATCTTCTTGGATTCTTTCCGGTAATCCTTTCACAAACGCGTCGATCTTCTCTTCCTCATCTTCGAATGCTCCCGGACACAATAGGCACAATTCTGTGAATCGTCTTTCGTACGTGGTAATATCAAATCCTTGGGTTCGTAACCCTCTAAGTTCTGTCTTGAGCTTATTGACCTCGGTTCTGGGACGGTACTTCTCGTTCATCAAGTGCTTGAATGCTGACCACGGTAGTGCGTACGCATCGTCTTGTCCCACTTGCTCTAGATAGGTATTCCACCATGTTAACGTAGAACCTGTGAAGGTATGCGTAGCGTACTTCACTTTGTCCTCTTCAGTACACTTACTTATGGCAAACACCGATTCGACCTTCTCGGTCCACCGTTTCAATCCGATCGGTCCTTCGGTTCCATCAAATTCCAAAGGTTTGCAGGCAGTGAATTCTTTGTAGGTGCATCCTACACGATTTCCTGTACTGCTAGATCCAAGGTTATTGTTGGTATGTGAGACGACCCGACCTAATCCTTCGGGACGATGTCATCAACATTTGGTTCCATTGCGATGATCGACTCCAAATAATATCTTTAATATGAGCAAATGCACAGCGGAAGACTTAAATCGTACCTGAGAATAACATGCTTTAAAATGTCAACATAAAGTTGGTGAGATATATAGGTTTGATGCTAGCAGCGTTATAACTATGGACCACAAGATTTCATATATATACATTTAATAAAAATATTCTAAGTGGTTGAGCACTTGGTAACCATACTTAACATTTAATCACGTCGCATATTCCCTTTATTATGAAATCTTACTACACCGTACCAAGGTGTAGTCACGAAACGAAGTACTGTGCAACTGTTGAATACTGGTCGTCCAGTCCGGTTGGGGTTGTCAGGCCCGATAGATCTATCAACAGGATTCGCGTTTACAATACCGCTGTAAATAGCAGTTACCAAGCTACAGGGAAGTATGCCAGTGGTACAACTCAACGTAGAATATATTTTTCAGTTACTTGTGTCCATATCGTAAAACATAAAATACATGTATTCTCATCCCGAAATATTTAGAGTTTAAAAGTGGGACTATATACTCACCTAATGTATTTTGTAGTAAAAATACATATAACATCATTGATCAAATATAAGGTTGGCCTCGGATTCACGAACCTATATCAAGTATATATATTAACACTTATACTTATAATCAAACAATTAAAGTTTCAAGTTATGTTATTCATTGATTTAAATATATCTAATTGTATATATTATATACTACAGTGTATAAATATTTTCATACCTAGTTATATTAATATCTTATAATATATATATATTCATAGAGAAGTTTATTTGTTATGATAAAATAATAAAATGATCATACTTATAATAGTAAAAGTAATAATACTAAAAAAAAAATTAGTTTTAATAAGAATGATAATTTTTATGATAATAATAATAATAATAATAATAATAATAATAATAATAATAGTAATAATAATAAAAATAAAAATAGTAATAATATTCCTAGTGCTCATTTTAATGATGATGATAATAATAATAATAATAATAATAATAATAATAATAATAATAATAATAATAATAATGAGTATAACATTTATTTTAGTGTAGTAATAATGATAGAATATTAATAGAATTTAAATTGCTACCTCAAGAGTGCTTATAATGGCTTTTTTAAAAAAATACCCCTCCACAGGCTCGAACCCGCGACCTCTCGGAAATCACCAACACCATAAACCATTACGCCACTTCTTATTTTCTGTTAAGATAGGTAACTCATTTTTATTTACCCTTGTTCCTGTTTCGTTCCCAATTAAATCGTAACCCAACAACAGCTTAATCAAATCGGCCCAATATCAAAAATGGCCCATAGCAACAATTGAAACAAGTCCAAACGTTTTTAGCATAGGATTCGAAACAGATATTGAAGCCGTCATTATCTAATTACACCCGTAATTGAAGGGGAAAAAAAATGAAAATCGGTTCTTTCTCTCTCTCTTTTCTTTATTCGATGGTTATAACCCAAAATAATGGCAGCCGCTTGTCTTCATATCATATTATCATCATAACATGATCCTTTATCATCACTCTATCATAGTTATTAACCCTTCATCGTAAACAGTGGCCATCATCTTCACCAAATTGTTACGGTAACAGCAGGAGTAGTAGATAATTCGTTCAATAGTTTAATGGTGTTATTTGATAATCGAAAGACACAAGAAAACGATTAACAGCAGCAAGGTAGTAGCATGTTGTGATAGTCGACATTTAGGTGGGTTTAGATAGTGTTTGGTTTGCCTACGGTTGCAAACAGAAGAAAAGGAAGAAAAAGAGAATATCGATAGAATGGTGATTTGAATGGTGGTATTTTAGTTGGTGAAACCCTAAATCGCTAGGGTTTAATTGAAGAGAAAGAGATAGATAGAAGAGTTACGAACTGTGTAGATTTGGGTGAAGGTTTGGGTCGGTTTGACAAGCAAAGGAAAGAAGAAAAGTTACAGGTTCGTGTATAATTATAAGTCACGGTTCTTTTTTTTTTTTTTTTTTTAACTAAATCGACATCTTTCATTGTTATCTTTATTCACTATCGTAACTCACTACAGGACCCATCATCATAACCATAATTGACGAGTATTAGCTAAGAAATTGGTGGGTTTCACAACGGGTTTCAATCAGGAATCAAGAGAAAGATATATGGTGTATTTGAGAGAGTGAGAATAAATATGGCAAGGGTGGTGGTGCTTCGCACAGAAACGAACGGATCAAAGCAAGGAACTAGCAACGATGATGGTGGGTTTGTGGTTGTTTGTTTGGTTAAAATGAAACAGAAAAATAGATGGTACCGTAATATTAAAGTAGTAATTGCAGTTTGTTGCTCAAAGTGGTGGTTTACGGTTATCAATGATGAGGATGGTGTCGGGGGTGGATGGTGATTTGATAAAGATAGAAACAAGTTAGCATATTACAAACGGTCGATGGTGATTAAAGATGATGGGTTTGGTTTTGAAAGTTAACTTGAACAAGTGGTTCTTAGTGGAAGAAGAAGAATAAAACCATGGTGGTGATTGGTGATGGTCCTGGTGGTAGTGATGAAATGGGTGATAGTTTAGAAGAGAATGCAAGATGGTAAATTGGTTGCTCATGATGCCGGTTGAAGATAAAGTGTCGGTGAAGGGTGTGATTACTAGTTAGAAAGTTCAACATTTATGATTTTTATGTATGTTATGTATATGATTATGTATATATAGAGAGCATTGAGGAAAAGGTGATAAATAGATACCTTGACTTTATCATTTAACAAATCACGGGTTTAATAGTTTAACAGGAATAGAAAAAAAATATATATATAGGAACTGATTAGATATATCTAATTGTATATATTATATACTACAGTGTATAAATATTTTCATACCTAGTTATATTAATATCTTATAATATATATATATTCATAGAGAAGTTTATTTGTTATGATAAAATAATAAAATGATCATACTTATAATAGTAAAAGTAATAATACTAAAAAAAAAATTAGTTTTAATAAGAATGATAATTTTTATGATAATAATAATAATAATAATAATAATAATAATAATAATAATAATAGTAATAATAATAAAAATAAAAATAGTAATAATATTCCTAGTGCTCATTTTAATGATGATGATAATAATAATAATAATAATAATAATAATAATAATAATAATAATAATAATAATAATAATGAGTATAACATTTATTTTAGTGTAGTAATAATGATAGAATATTAATAGAATTTAAATTGCTACCTCAAGAGTGCTTATAATGGCTTTTTTAAAAAAATACCCCTCCACAGGCTCGAACCCGCGACCTCTCGGAAATCACCAACACCATAAACCATTACGCCACTTCTTATTTTCTGTTAAGATAGGTAACTCATTTTTATTTACCCTTGTTCCTGTTTCGTTCCCAATTAAATCGTAACCCAACAACAGCTTAATCAAATCGGCCCAATATCAAAAATGGCCCATAGCAACAATTGAAACAAGTCCAAACGTTTTTAGCATAGGATTCGAAACAGATATTGAAGCCGTCATTATCTAATTACACCCGTAATTGAAGGGGAAAAAAAATGAAAATCGGTTCTTTCTCTCTCTCTTTTCTTTATTCGATGGTTATAACCCAAAATAATGGCAGCCGCTTGTCTTCATATCATATTATCATCATAACATGATCCTTTATCATCACTCTATCATAGTTATTAACCCTTCATCGTAAACAGTGGCCATCATCTTCACCAAATTGTTACGGTAACAGCAGGAGTAGTAGATAATTCGTTCAATAGTTTAATGGTGTTATTTGATAATCGAAAGACACAAGAAAACGATTAACAGCAGCAAGGTAGTAGCATGTTGTGATAGTCGACATTTAGGTGGGTTTAGATAGTGTTTGGTTTGCCTACGGTTGCAAACAGAAGAAAAGGAAGAAAAAGAGAATATCGATAGAATGGTGATTTGAATGGTGGTATTTTAGTTGGTGAAACCCTAAATCGCTAGGGTTTAATTGAAGAGAAAGAGATAGATAGAAGAGTTACGAACTGTGTAGATTTGGGTGAAGGTTTGGGTCGGTTTGACAAGCAAAGGAAAGAAGAAAAGTTACAGGTTCGTGTATAATTATAAGTCACGGTTCTTTTTTTTTTTTTTTTTTTAACTAAATCGACATCTTTCATTGTTATCTTTATTCACTATCGTAACTCACTACAGGACCCATCATCATAACCATAATTGACGAGTATTAGCTAAGAAATTGGTGGGTTTCACAACGGGTTTCAATCAGGAATCAAGAGAAAGATATATGGTGTATTTGAGAGAGTGAGAATAAATATGGCAAGGGTGGTGGTGCTTCGCACAGAAACGAACGGATCAAAGCAAGGAACTAGCAACGATGATGGTGGGTTTGTGGTTGTTTGTTTGGTTAAAATGAAACAGAAAAATAGATGGTACCGTAATATTAAAGTAGTAATTGCAGTTTGTTGCTCAAAGTGGTGGTTTACGGTTATCAATGATGAGGATGGTGTCGGGGGTGGATGGTGATTTGATAAAGATAGAAACAAGTTAGCATATTACAAACGGTCGATGGTGATTAAAGATGATGGGTTTGGTTTTGAAAGTTAACTTGAACAAGTGGTTCTTAGTGGAAGAAGAAGAATAAAACCATGGTGGTGATTGGTGATGGTCCTGGTGGTAGTGATGAAATGGGTGATAGTTTAGAAGAGAATGCAAGATGGTAAATTGGTTGCTCATGATGCCGGTTGAAGATAAAGTGTCGGTGAAGGGTGTGATTACTAGTTAGAAAGTTCAACATTTATGATTTTTGTTATAATAATAATAATAATATAGATATGGATAGTCAATTTTGGTGTATACATATAGTCAATTTTGGTACACAAAGTATGTATTTTTATATTGAGATTTTAGGCTATAAATACTCATGAATGCAAGCATTAAACTAGCACCATTTCTCACACTTACAAAGTGTTTTCTTTCTTTCTCTCCATTATCATCATTGTTCTTACACTTCATTATTAGTATTCTAAATCAAGAATCAAATCACTAAAGGTAGTTATAAGCCTACTGAATTATAACATCAAGAATCAAACCACTAAAGGTAGTTATAAGCCTACTGAATTATAACATCAAGAATCAAACCACTAAAGGTAGTTATAAGCCTACTGAATTATAACACGTTATCAGCACGATAATCTTAATACTAAATATGGTTGGCTCTGCCACCAAAATGATATATGGTCGGTTATACCACCAAAATGATATATGGTCGGTTATACCACCAAAATGATATATGGTCGGTTATACCACCAGAATGATATAGGTCGGTTATACCACCTGAAAAAATATATGGTCGACACTGTCGCCAAATTTTCATTTATGTTTACTAATATTTATATTTTTGTTATATAACATTTATTTATGATTGCTTACACATGGTCGACACTGTCACCTACTTATCATTTATGTTATATTAAATTTATGTTTAATGTTTATATACTTATGAATATAAATTGACTCTAATTTATCATGATGTTTGTTTTAATTTTTGATAATAGAAAATGTCGAATCTGGAAAAGCTTAAATTTACTCCTTTAGAATCAACTGGAAACAACTACATGCCATGGGTTATAAAAGTAAAAATGCATCTTAAATCAATGGGTATTCTTGAAACCATAAATGAAAACAACACTTGTTCTGAAAAAGAACAAGCTACGGCATGTTGCTTTATTCATCAACATATTGATGAATGCTTACAAAATAATTATGTGACTGTAGAAGATCCCCATGTTTTATGGGAAGGTCTCAAAAGCAGATTCAATAATCAAAGAGAAATTTTACTTCCAGCTGCAATGGAACAATGGAGAACATTAAGGTTCCAAGACTTTAAGAAAGTAAATGAATACAGCTCAGCTCTGTATAATACATGTTCACAACTTAAATTCTGTGGACATGAAATTAGTGATGCAGACATGATGGAGAAAACTTTCTCCACAATGAATGC
Organism: Rutidosis leptorrhynchoides; assembly: GCF_046630445.1. Classification (NCBI taxonomy): domain Eukaryota; kingdom Viridiplantae; phylum Streptophyta; class Magnoliopsida; order Asterales; family Asteraceae; genus Rutidosis; species Rutidosis leptorrhynchoides. The sequence continues at coordinate 140,856,220 of NC_092334.1, read as the reverse complement.
TGCAAACATCACAGTGCAAAGAAACTTGAGAATGCTAAAGTTCAAAACATATCCTGAACTTAATTCATATCTCTTAGTTGCAGAGCAAAATGATGAGCTATTAATGAAAAATCAGCAATCCCGTCCTACTGGTACACTTGCAATCCCTGAAGCAAATACTGCAAATAATTATAAACAGGGACAAGGACGCGGGCAAGGTCGTGGTTATAATAACCATCACCATCATCATGCCAAAAGCCATAACTATGGTAGAAACCATCCTTATGGTAATGGTAATGGGCGTGGACGTGGTCGTGGTCGTGGCCGTGGTGGTCAAAGAAATAGTAATCCACGAAAATATAAATATCAACCACAAAACAAGCCCATTAAACAAGATGTTGAAGAAAATTCTTCTAAAAATTCTGAAGAATCTTGCTACAGATGTGGTAGAATGGGCCACTGGGCTAATACTTGCCGAACATCTAAACATCTTGTTAAGATGTATCAGGATTCGCTGAAAGGTAAAGAAAAGGAAGTAAATTTTGTGGATAATATTGATCCAACAGTCACTGAGAAACCATCTGATTTATATGAAGATTTCTTGAATGTTTAAGTTGTGTGTCTTTTGAAAAATAAACGATTTAATATCGTCTGTCTTTGTCATTATGTTTGCTAAATGTTTCAGTACTATCTATTTGCGTTTAAAATATTGTGTAATATTAATGTACTCACTATTTATTTCTTATATATGAAGTTCAATATGAATTTTGCTGGAATACAACATCAATCAAGTGGTGGAGATCTCTGTATAGCAGACAGTGGAACTACACACACTATACTTAAATCCGAGAAATATTTTATTGATCTAAAACCAACGGAAGGAACTATACATACAATATCAGGACCTGCTAACTTGATAAAAGGGATAGGAAAGGCAAATTTCATACTACCAAATGGTACAAAATTTTTAATAAATGATGCCTTATTTTCTCCCAAGTCAAGCAGAAATTTATTGAGTTTCTCCGACATATACCTTAACGGGTATGATTATCAGTCAGTGACAACAGAAAATGAGAAATATTTAAGTATCACTGACAAGAGTCATGTGGTTGAAAAACTGCCAAGACTTAGTTCTGGATTACATTATACACATATAAATGTACCAGAAATACATATGGTAGTTAACGAAAAATATATTGATCCTGGTGTATTCAGTTTATGGCATAACAGATTAGGCCATCCAGGATCAACAATGATGAAAAGGATTATTGAATGTACTCATGGACATCCACTAAAGGATAGAAAAATCCATCATGATACAATGGTTCCATGTACATCTTGCTCTCTTGGAAAATTGATAACTAGACCCTCACCACTTAAGGTTGAGAAAGAATCACCAATGTTTCTTGAAAGAATTCAAGGTGATATATGTGGACCAATTCATCCACCATGTGGACCATTTAGATATTTCATGGTTCTAATAGACGCATCTAGCAGATGGTCTCATGTTTGTCTGTTATCAAGCCGTAATGTGGCATTTGCAAAATTTCTTGCCCAAATTATTAAATTGAGAGCTCATTTTCCTGATTACACCATTAAAAGGGTGAGACTTGATAATGCTGGTGAATTTACATCTCAAGCATTTAATGACTATTGCATGTCTATAGGAATTGTTGTTGAACATTCTGTTGCTCATGTGCATACACAAAATGGTTTAGCCGAGTCATTGATTAAACGTTTACAGTTAATCGCTAGACCATTGATAATGAGAACAAAACTCCCTGTATCTATATGGGGTCATGCAATTTTACATGCTGCTGCATTGATTCGCATCAGACCAAGTGCAAGTCATAAATATTCCCCCCTACAACTTGCTTTTGGTCAAGAGCCAAATATTTCCCATCTTAGAACATTTGGTTGTGCAGTGTATGTTCCAATTGCGACACCACAACGTACAAAAATGGGTCCTCAAAGGAGGTTGGGAATATATGTTGGATATGAAACATCTTCAATATTAAGGTATATTGAACCTATGACAGGTGACGTTTTTACAGCACGTTTTGCTGATTGTCATTTTAATGAAACATTGTTCCCTAGATTAGGGGGAGAAATGAAAAATAAAGAAAATGATGTTTCATGGTGTGAACCTCAATTAAAGTATCTTGATCCTCGCACAAAAGAATGCGAGACAGAAGTTCAAAAGATAATGCATATACAAGAACTTGCAAATCAATTGCCTGATGCATTTACAGATACAAAAACGGTGACAAAATCATATATACCAGCAGTAAATACTCCAGCTCGAATTGAAATTCCAAAAGCTGGCAATAACGTCACTCATGAATCTTTGCCACGTCAGAAACGTGGAAGACCAATCGGTTCAAAGGATAAAAATCCTCGAAAAAGAAAATCAGCTGATAATGAAGTAAAAGAAAGTGTTCAAGAAGAACCACAAATCAGTACTCCTACTGCAGAGGAGATTGATGATGTCAATACAGAAATTGCAATCAATTATGCATATTCAAAAATATTATGGAACCGAAATGAAATGAAAAATCTTGATGAGAAATTTTCATTTAATGTTGCATATGACATCATGAATAATGATGATGATCCAGAACCAACATCTATGGTTGAATGTCAAAATAGACATGATTGGGCTCAATGGAAAGAAGCAATACGAGCTAAATTAGAATCACTCAATAAAAGAAAAGTTTTCGGATCCATCATTCTCACTCCTAAAGATGTGAAACCTGTAGGATACAGATGGATTTTTGTCCGAAAAAGAAATGAGAAAAATGAAGTTACAAGGTATAAAGCTAGACTTGTAGCTCAAGGTTTTTCTCAAAGACCGGGAATTGATTATGAAGAAACTTATTCTCCTGTTATGGATGCAATTACTTTTAGGTACTTAATCAGTCTGGCAGTTTCTAAAAATTTAGAAATGCATCTCATGGATGTTGTGACTGCTTATCTATATGGATCACTTGATAGTGATATATATATGAAGATACCTGAAGGATTTAAGGTACCAGAAGCATCAAATGCAAAACCCAAAGAAATGTATTCGATTAAATTACAAAGATCTTTATATGGGTTAAAACAATCGGGACGTATGTGGTATAACCGATTAAGTGATTACTTGATAAGCAAAGGGTATACAAATAATCTTACTTGCCCTTGTGTTTTCATTAAGAAAACAACATCCGGATATGTGATCATAGCTGTTTATGTTGATGATCTTAACATCATAGGTACAAATAAAGAGATCTATGAAGCCATTCAACTTCTAAAGAAAGAATTTGAAATGAAAGATCTCGGAAAAACCAAGTATTGCCTTGGTTTACAAATTGAGCATATGCCTAATGGTTTACTTGTACATCAAACAACATATACTGAAAAGATTTTGAAACGTTTCAATATGGACAAGGCAAAACCATTAAGTACTCCTATGGTTGTTAGATCACTCAATGTTGAAGCTGATCCATTTCGTCCATGTGAAGATCAAGAAGACATTCTTGGACCAGAAGTACCATATCTTAGTGCAATTGGAGCTCTTATGTATCTTACAAATTGTACAAGACCTGACATTTCTTTTGCAGTTAATTTGTTGGCAAGGTTCAGCTCTGCTCCTACCAAAAGACACTGGAATGGGATCAAACACATATTTCGATACCTTCGAGGAACTACTGATTTAGGATTATTTTATTCTAACGAATCAAAACAAGATTTGGTTGGTTATGCAGATGCAGGTTATTTATCTGATCCACATAAAGCTAAATCTCAAACTGGATATGTATTCCTAAATGGAGGTACTGCAATATCATGGCGTTCTCAAAAACAAACACTTGTTGCTACATCGTCAAATCATGCCGAAGTGATTGCATTACATGAAGCTACTCGAGAATGTTTTTGGTTGAGATCAATGACACAACTCATTACTGATTCTTGTGGACTAGAACGCGATAAAAGTCCAACAACTATCTATGAAGATAATGCAGCTTGCATAGCACAGATGAAAGAAGGGTATATCAAAAGTGACCGAACAAAACACATACCACCTAGATTCTTCTCATACATTCAAAATCTCATTAAGGACAACCAGATTGAAATGAGATATGTGCAATCTAGCAAAAACTCTGCTGATCTTTTCACGAAAGCACTTCCAACTGCTATTTTCAGAACACACGTTCATAACATTGGCATGAGACATGTTCAAAAGATGTAACAGCTGAAGCGATGTCTACTTGAGGGGGAGTCAACTCCATGCTGCACTCTTTTTCCCTTAGCTAAAGTTTTTTCCCACTGGGTTTTCTTTAGCAAGGTTTTTAACGAGGCAGTAATTTATAGTTGATCTTCAACAAAATAAAATTGCTATCCAAGGGGGAGTGTTATAATAATAATAATAATATAGATATGGATAGTCAATTTTGGTGTATACATATAGTCAATTTTGGTACACAAAGTATGTATTTTTATATTGAGATTTTAGGCTATAAATACTCATGAATGCAAGCATTAAACTAGCACCATTTCTCACACTTACAAAGTGTTTTCTTTCTTTCTCTCCATTATCATCATTGTTCTTACACTTCATTATTAGTATTCTAAATCAAGAATCAAATCACTAAAGGTAGTTATAAGCCTACTGAATTATAACATCAAGAATCAAACCACTAAAGGTAGTTATAAGCCTACTGAATTATAACATCAAGAATCAAACCACTAAAGGTAGTTATAAGCCTACTGAATTATAACAATTTTTATGTATGTTATGTATATGATTATGTATATATAGAGAGCATTGAGGAAAAGGTGATAAATAGATACCTTGACTTTATCATTTAACAAATCACGGGTTTAATAGTTTAACAGGAATAGAAAAAAAATATATATATAGGAACTGATTAGAGAAGCATAGTACGTGTTCTATCCATCCTTATATATTTTATTTTATTTTAATTTCATTAATTAATAACTGTACATGTATTAATAATAATATAATTATTAATAATAATAGTAATAATAATAGTAATTCTATTAATTAATAATTATTAATTTGATAAAAATACTAATAATATTAACAATGATTTTATTATTGATAAAATTACTTACGAATAATAATATTACTGATAGTAATCATATATAGATTCATAACATTTATATATTTATATATATTTAAATTTTTATTTACACACAATTGTTCGTGAATCGTCAGACTTGGTCAGAGGGTATCTAGTTATCCGGTACTTTGGATGGGGTTTGTTAGGCCCAATAGATCTATCTTTAGGATTCGCGTCAATTAGGGTGTCTGTCCCCTAATTCTTAGATTACCAGACTTAATAAAAAGGGGCATATTCGATTTCGATAATTCAACCATAGAATGTAGTTTCACGTACTTGTGTCTATTTTGTAAATCATTTATAAAACCTGCATGTATTCTCATCCCAAAAATATTAGATTTTAAAAGTGGGACTATAACTCACTTTCACAGATTTTTACTTCGTCGAGAAGTAAGACTTGGCCACTGTTGATTCACGAACCTATAACAATATATACATGTATATTAAAGCATGTTCAAAATATATTTACAACACTTTTAATATATTTTGATGTTTTAAGTTTATTAAGTCAGCTGTCCTCGTTAGTAACCTACAACTAGTTGTCCACAGTTAGATGTACAGAAATAAATCGATAAATATTATCTTGATTCAATCCACGACCCAGTGTATACGTATCTCAGTATTGATCACAACTCAAACTATATATATTTTGGAATCAACCTCAACCCTGTATAGCTAACTCCAACATTCACATATAGAGTGTCTATGGTTGTTCCGAAATATATATAGATGTGTCGACATGATAGGTCGAAACATTGTATACGTGTCTATGGTATCTCAAGATTACATAATATACAATACAAGTTGATTAAGTTATGGTTGGAATAGATTTGTTACCAATTTTCACGTAGCTTAAATGAGAAAAATTATCCAATCTTGTTTTACCCATAACTTCTTCATTTTAAATCCGTTTTGAGTGAATCAAATTGCTATGGTTTCATATTGAACTCTATTTTATGAATCTAAACAGAAAAAGTATAGGTTTTTGGTCGAAAAAATAAGTTACTAGTCGTTTTTGTAAAGGTAGTCATTTCAGTCGAAAGAACGAAGTCTAGATGACCATTTTAGAAAACATACTTCCACTTTGAGTTTAACCATAATTTTTGGATATAGTTTCATGTTCATAATAAAAATCATTTTCTCAGAATAACAACTTTTAAATCAAAGTTTATCATAGTTTTTAATTAACTAACCCAAAACAGCCCGCGGTGTTACTACGACGGCGTAAATCCGGTTTTACGGTGTTTTTCGTGTTTCCAGGTTTTAAATCATTAAGTTAGCATATCATATAGATATAGAACATGTGTTTAGTTAATTTTAAAAGTCAAGTTAGAAGGATTAACTTTTGTTTGCGAACAAGTTTAGAATTAACTAAACTATGTTCTAGTGATTACGAGTTTAAACCTTCGAATAAGATAGTTTTATATATATGAATCGAATGATGTTATGAACATCATTACTACCTCAAGTTTAGTAGGTAAACCTACTGGAAGTGACAAGAAATGATCTAGCTTCAAAGGATCTTGGATGGCTTGAAAGTTCTTGAAGTAGGATCATGACACAAAAACAAGTTCAAGTAAGATTTTTACTCGAATTAAGATAGTTTATAGTTATAGAAATTAAATCAAAGTTTGAATATGAATATTACCTTGAATAAGAAAGATAACCTACTGTATATAATAAAGGTTTCTTGATCTTAGATGATTACTTGGAATGGATTAGAAAGCTTGGAAGTAAATTAGTAAACTTGAAGGGATTTTTGAAGTGTTCTTGAAGTGTTCTTCCTATGATGATTATAGCTTGATTCTTGAAGTGATTTTTGATGAAGATGATGATTAACTACTGGAAAAATACGTTCATAATAGTGTGTGTGTGTGTGTGTGTTGAGAGAGAATTAGAAAGAGAATTGGAAGTGAAATGGAGTGAATGATGAGTGGTAATTGGTGAGTGGTGAGTGGGGTTAAAAGGAGTTCTAGTTAGTTGACTAGCTCATGGTAGAAGTTAAAATTGATTAGTCATACATGACATAATCAAGAGTGGAATCCCATGCTAGTTCCTATTGGTATATACCCATAGTAAGTACGTTTTGAAGCTGTGTATAATACGGGTAAGAATACGACTAGAATTCTTGATGAAAGAAAAGAATGGGAAAGTAACTGTAACCATTTTCGTTAAGTATGAGTGTTTTGATATATGTCTTGAAGTCTTCCAAAAGTATTTTAATACATCTAAATACACTACATGTATATACATTTTAATTGAGTCGTTAAGTCATCGTTAGTCGTTACATGTAAGTGTTGTTTTGAAACCTTTAAGTTAACGATCTCAATTAATGTTGTTAACCCATTGTTTATTATATCTAATGAGATGTTAAATTATTATATTATCATGATATTATGATATATTAATATATCTTAATATGATATATATACCTTTAAATGTCGTTACAACGATAATCGTTACATATATGTCTCGTTTCGAAATCCTTAAGTTAGTAGTCTTGTTTATATGTATATAACTCATTGTTAATATACTTATGGAGATACTTACTTATCATAATCTCATGTTAACCATATGTATATCCATATATATATCGTCATGTCGTTTTTACAAGTTTTAACGTTCGTGAATCGCCGGTCAACTTGGGTGGTCAATTGTCTATATGAAACATATTTCAATTAATCAAGTCTTAACAAGTTTGATTGCTTAACATGTTGGAAACATTTAATCATGTAATATCAATCTCAATTAATATATATAAACATGGAAAAGTTCGGGTCACTACAGTGAGTGTCCGAAACCACGTTCCGGAAACAAAATCACTTGTTTTAATTGCGGCAAAGAGGGGCATAAGAAGCCGGAGTGTCCCGACTTGCGAAAGAACAATGTGAAACGGTTAGAGAAGGCGTCGGGTACGGCTAGGGGTCGCAACTATTTGATGACCAATGATGAAGCCAAACAATCGCACGAAGTTGTCTCAGGTACTTACATGGTTAATTCTAATCCGGCAAGGATTCTTTTCGATAGCGGTGCAAATTTGTCGTTTGTGTCTCCTAAATTTGTGCCTAAACTTAATAGACCGTTAGCTAAGTTAAGTCGTCCGATAGAAGTCGAAATAGCAGACGGCAAGACGGTGCTAGTGGTTGATGTGTGTGAAAATTGTGATGTTGTTTTTGGTGCCGAAACCTTTAAAATTGATCTTATTCCAATGACCTTGGGCGACTTTGATATTGTCGTTGGTATGGATTGGCTTGATCGTTATAGAGCCGATATTGCATTCCATGATAAGTTTATTCGTGTAAAGACCCTAAGTGGGGGAGAGTTAATTATTCATGGTGATAAGCGAAGGAGACCGGTGCCGATATGCACTTTTGCACGGGCACGTCGTTTTGTTGTTACCGGTGGCATGGCTTTCCTTGCTCATGTTGTTGATACTCGCAATGAGCCACCACCTATTCATGAAATTCTGGTTGTTAGTGAATTCGAAGACGTTTTTCCGGACGAATTACCGGGTGTTCCGGCGGAAAGACAAGTTGAGTTTCGTATTGAGTTGGTTCCGGGAGCTACTCCCATTGCTAAAACCCCTTATCGTTTAGCACCAACGGAAATGCAAGAGTTGTTAAATCAAACCCAAGAGTTGCTCGAGAAGGGTTTTATTCGACCGAGTGCTTCACCGTAGGGCGCTCCGGTGTTATTTGTGAAGAAGAAAGATGGTAGTATGCGTATGTGCATTGATTACCGTGAGTTGAATAAAGTGACGATCAAGAATCGTTATCCATTACCTAGGATTGACGATTTATTTGATCAACTTCAAGGTGCAACGTATTTCTCTAAGATCGACCTACGGTCCGGCTATCACCAAATGCGGGTCCGTGAGGAAGACATAGAGAAAACGGCTTTTCGAACGCGTTACGGGCATTATGAGTTTGTAGTTATGCCCTTTGGTCTTACGAATGCACCGGCGGCATTCATGGATCTTATAAACCGAGTGTGCCAACCTATGTTGGACAAGTCGGTAATAGTGTTCATTGACGACATACTAGTCTACTCGAAAAGTATGAACGAACATGAACATCATTTGCGTGAAGTATTGAAGACGCTACGAAAGGAGAAGTTGTATGCAAAGTTCTCCAAATGTGAATTTTGGCTAAGGGAAGTTCAATTCCTTGGTCATATTGTGAACGAAAACGGTATTCAAGTAGATCCGGGGAAGATCGAGACGGTGAAGAGTTGGGGACGACCGACTACACCTACGGAAATCCGAAGTTTTCTCGGATTGGCCGGTTATTATCGTAGGTTTATCCAAGATTTTTCTAAGATCGCTTCTTCATTGACGAAATTGACAAGGAAGAATGCGAGGTTTGGTTGGGAGAACGAGCAAGAAATTGCTTTTCAATTGTTAAAAGAGAAGTTGTGTCAAGCTCCGGTGTTAGTGTTACCGGAAGGTGTTGAAGACATGGTGGTTTATTGTGATGCTTCCTTAAATGGTCTCGGGTGTGTTCTAATGCAAAGAGGTAAAGTCATCGCTTATGCCTCTCGACAATTAAAGGAACATGAAACGAGGTATCCGACTCATGATCTTGAGTTGGCGGCGGTAGTGCATGCGTTGAAAATTTGGCGCCATTACTTGTATGGTGTCAAGTGTACGATTTATTCGGATCATAAGAGTTTGAAACATCTCTTTAATCAACGAGATTTGAATTATCGCCAACGTAGGTGGATGGATGTGGTGAAAGACTACGATTGTGAAATACTTTATCATCCGGGTAAGGCGAATGTGGTCGCGGATGCGTTGAGTCGAAAGAGTCAACATCCGGCGATAAAAGTGGGGTCGTTACGTTTGATTATTACCAACGATTTTCTTGAAAAGCTTGGTGAGATTCAAATAGAGGCTTATGTTCACAACAAGCATACGGAGTGAATCGTGGGCCAATCGGAGTTTATTACTATGGGTCCGCGTGGTTTGTTGTCTTTCCAAGGAAGGGTGTGGGTGCCTAAGATGGGTGATTACCGACGAGTGCTACTTGATGAAGCACATAAGTCAAAATACTCCATTCATCCGGGCGCGACGAAAATGTATCTTGACTTGAAGAAAGATTATTGGTGGCCGGGCATGAAACGTGATGTTGTGAAGTATGTTGAGCAATGTGTCACGTGTTTACAAGTAAAAGCCGAACACCAAAAGCCGTATGGTAAGTTGCAACCGTTAGAAATCCTGAAATGGAAATGGGAGCACATTACCATGGATTTCATTACAAAGTTACCTAAAACGGCGAGAACCCAATTCGATTCGATTTGGGTTATAGTTGACCGATTGACAAAAAGCGCTTTGTTTCTTCCCATTAAAGAAGCGATATCGTCGGAGACTTTGGCTAAGTTGTTTATCAAAGAAGTGGTCTCGCGACATGGGGTTCCTATATCTATTATTTCGGATCGAGATACCCGTTTTACATCTCGGTTTTGGGAAAAGTTTCATGAAGATATGGGCACGCAATTGAAGTTGAGCACGGCGTATCATCCTCAAACGGACGGTCAAACCGAACGTACGAATCAAACTTTGGAAGATATGTTACGGGCGTGCATCATTGACTTTGGTGGTAGTTGGGATGAACATTTGCCTTTGGTGGAATTCTTGTACAATAATAGTTATCATACTAGTATCGGGATGCCACCTTACGAAATGCTTTATGGGCGTAGGTGTCGAACTCCCGTTTGTTGGGGAGAAGTGGGTCAAAGAGAGATCGGGAGTACCGATTTGGTTTTAGAGACAAATAACAAGATCGATTTGATTCGGGAACATTTGAAGAAGGCTCAAGATAGGCAAAAGTCGTATGCCGATAGACGTAGGCGATTGATTGAGTTCCAAGAAGGCGATATGTTGATGCTTAAGGTTTCGCCATGGAAGGGTATTATTCGATTTCGAAAACGGGGAAAGTTAGCTCCTCGGTTTATTGGGCCGTTCAAGGTTTCAGCTCGTGTTGGTGAAGTTGCATATCGATTGGAATTACCCGAAGAGCTTGCGGGGATCAATAATACATTTCATGTTTCCCACCTCCGTAAGTGTCTTGCGGATGATTCCTCATGGATGCCTTTAGACGAGATCGAGCTAAACAACAAGTTAGAATATGTCGAGGAACCGATTGCTATCCTTGACGAGAAGGTGAAAATGTTGAGGAATAAAGAGGTGAGAACTTTCAAGGTTCAATGGCGGCGAAGTAAAGGTTCCGAGTTCACTTGGGAGCCCGAAGAGTTCGTGTTAGTTTATCTTCCCTCGTGTCATGCGGCTTGGATTGCGAGGTCGCAATCCGGTTCAAGTGGGGGAGAGTTGTAAGATCCTGTTTTCTTTTGGGTTTGGACGCCGTCCAACACTTTGGGACGCCATCCTAGTTTGAATACCTGGACGCCGTCCAACACTTTGGGACGCCGTCCCAGTTTGAAGACCTGGACGCCGTCCAACATTTTGGACGCCGTCCAGGATGGCTTGCAGGCATGTCTTTTTGTTTTTAAATATTTTAGATGGGTAAATTGGTAATTTCACTTGGTAAATGAATTAAAGGCCTTAGGATCAGTTTGGTGAGCTCATTACTTCATTTCTCAACCACCAAACATCATCCATTCATTCTAGAGAGAGAGGGGGTGGTTAAGTGTGAGAAAGCTTAAATCGGGGAAGAAGAAGCTCATTTCGGGTTAGAACTCGGGAGTTAAAGTTGTTCATCTCCTCCTTAGCTACGTTTTGATTGTTGTGGTAAGCCCTAAACTTGATTACCTTAGTTTAATGTGTTTAAGGGTTAGGGTTTGGGTTAGTATTGCACATAAAACCCATTTGTGAGTAATTTGGGGTTTTTGGGTAAGTTTGGGTCATGAAGACCCAATTGGTGACTAACTTAGGGTTTTGAAAGGGTAAATGGTGTAAATGGGTCTTAAAGACCTAAGTAAATACTAATACACTTATAGTTAATGTTAGTGGGTGTGATTTGGGTTGTGGGTGACCCAAATGGGTGTGTTGACCTAAAAATGGGTCAAATGGGTCTTTGATGACCTAGGTTGTCTTGCAAGTATGAAAACGAGTTAACTTTGTGGTTAAAAGTGTGTTAATACCTTAATTGGCTAAAGTTAGGGTTTTTGGTGAAGTTAACCCATTATTAGGGTTAAAGGTGCAAAATGGGTCGGGATTGCACTTAGGGTCAAAAGACTCTAGATTGTTAAGTGAGTTGCTTGACCGACTTGAGTTGTGAATTGATTATGTGCTAAAATGTAATAGGTAAGTTACATTGACGTTGCAAGTTCGGTTATCTTACACGAAGACTTTGAGGTGAGTGGAATAATTATATGCGTATGTATATAATGTATCTATTTGTTGTAGCGTGAAACGGGTAGTGTCGAGGTGCTAAGACACCATGTTTCACGTGAAGAGTGTAGCATCGAGGTGTTAAGATGCCACTCGGGTGTAGCATCGAGGTGTTAAGATGCCACCTAGGAGTGTAGTGTCGAGGTGTTAAGACACCACTCCGTAAAATAATGAGTGTTGCATCGAGGTGTTAAGATGCCACTCGGGGTGATGTGCCGAGGTGTTAAGGTGCCACCCTAGGGGTTAGTGGTGCGAGGTGTTAAGTGCCCTAACGGATGTTATGAACACCGATGGCGTTTTTGCGAGCGCCGTTCCCTTGTACTATTGGTCGACCATGGTTATTTGTGTTGTAAGCATATTATATTATTCGAGTTACATTTATATGCGGATGTTATGCTAGCTTGGGGGTATTGGTGATTTATAGCTTGTTATTGCGACGATAAGCTAATGTTGTTTGCTAGCATGTTTGCGGTTGTGTAAGTGTATGCAAGTAGGTATAATTATATATGTATTCGTATAATTATTGCATTCACTAAGCTTTGCTTACCCTCTCGTTGTTTACTTTTTTTATAGGCTCGGGCATTGACAAGGGTAAGAGCGTTCAATTGGATTAGTGATCTCCCGCTTGTTTTGTTAGGGGATGCTTTTGGGTATTAGCTTTTGGAGTTCGACCGAGATTGGGTAGTTTAACCCCAAACACCATGCTCTAGTGTCGTTTGGAACTTAAACTTATATTTGGTCGAAACTTTTACTTTAGAACGAAACTCGTAAAATGGGCGATGTGGACCCGTTGATGTAAAACTTGATTTGATGATGAAAATCTCTTAGTTTCACTTATATTGACTTGTGGTAAAAAGGTTTCCGTTTGAAAGTGTCGGGAAGCGGGTTTTCCGCTCGTGTGAGTTGGACCCGTGATCAGTGGCTGGAAGGCCATTGGGACGCCGTCCCAATTGCTTAGACGCCGTCCCAGTTGTTTGAGCTGGACGCCGTCCCAAAACACTGGACGCCGTCCCACCCTTCTGAGCTGGACGCCGTCCAGGATTCTGGACGCCGTCCAGATGCACTGCCTTAAATTTTTTTTTTTTGGTACGCGTTTTTGGGTTATGAAGTCGGGTTGTTACATGGATACTGTGACGCTGATTATGCTGGAGACTATGATACACGACGATCAACAACTGGATACATGTTTAGTCTTGGATCGGGAGTAATATCATGGTGCAGCAAGAGACAACCAACTGTATCCTTATCAAGCACCGAAGCAGAATATCGATCGGCAGCATCAGCAACACAAGAAATTACTTGGTTGAAGCAACTAATGGAAGATCTTCATCAATCAACAGATTATCAAGTAAAGCTTTTCTGCGATAACTTATCAGCTATACGTCTAGCAGAAAATCCAGTCTTTCATGCGAGAACAAAACATATAGAAGTGCACTATCACTATGTTCGTGAGAAGGTCCTTGAAGGGGAGATCAAGATGGTGCCAACAAAGTCAGATGAACAGGTTGCAGATATATTCACCAAGAGCCTAAGTAAACCGAAGTTTACAAAATTCAGAGAAGCACTTGGAATGGTCTGCAAGACATCGTTGGAAGAAAATTTGCATTGAGGGGGAGTGTTAAAATACAATGCAAATTTAGAATAATATGGAATTAGTAAATGTATATGGGTAAAATATCTAGATATTAATATGTATAAGAAAATATCTAGATATTAGAATATGAGAGAAAAATCTAGAAATTGAAATGTAAAAGAAAAATCTAGATATTTATAGGTTGTAGAAATATCTAGATATTTATATATCTATGGAAATATCTAGGTTCTAGAATGTTCCATGGAGTAGTATAAATATGGGAGGAGATTTCATTTGTGTTGTGTGAAGTTGTGAGAGTGAAATAAGGAGTGAGTGAGAGTTGTGAGGAAGTAAGAAGAGTGTGAGTTAGAGAAGAGAAAACTTATAAGTAGGTAATATTGTAATTGTATTTTGTATTAATAAAAGTGTTCTTTGTTAAGTTTTCCGGTTAAGCCTTAGTTTGTGTTTAAGTTCTTAGTGCACTTTTGTTGTTCTTATTATATGGTCGGCTCTGCCGCCTAAGTAATACATGGTCGGTTATACCGCCTAAAGATATATGGTCGACACTGTCGCCTAAGTACATTGTGCACTAAGGATTTATAAAATTAAAGGCTAACCAACGTCAAAGTGTTGGTGTAGTGAGTCTAGTATAGTCTAGGTCCTCTATAGTGGGTGTGTTGGGCTCGTCGAAGCTTCCAACAATAGTGTTGGCCACTAAGAATTTTACTCAAAGATATCTTGGGTCGGGAACATATGGTAACGTGTACGGAGCAGAACTTGAGCTCCCAACAGAAGATCAAAATAAAAGTGAAATTTCAAAAAAGCGCAAAACTGTAGCAATAAAGTGCCTTAAAGAAGATAAGCATGCAAAAGAAGGATTTGTTGCAGAAATTGAATTGCTTACTAGTTGTAAGCATCCCAACATAGTCACTCTACTTGGTTTTTGTGATGAAGGTCCTCATATGATACTTGTTTATGAGTATGCTTCTAATGGAAGCCTTGATACCTATTTGGGAAGCACAACTAAATCAATTAACCTTACTTGGGCACTACGTTTAAAGATCTGCATTGATATTGCACGTGGATTAAACTATCTTCATAACAAGACAGAGGATGAGGAAAGGATAATACACCGTGACATAAAAAGCGGCAACATTTTGTTAGGCGTGAAGTTGGTAGCTAAGATTGCTGACTTTGGGCTCTCGAGATTTCATTATGCAAATCAAGAAAAAGAAACTATTTATACAAATAATATTGCAGGCACTCAAGTGTATTTGGATCCAGAATATTTGAAGACGGGTAGGTTGAAAAGAGCAATAGATATCTACTCATTCGGGGTAGTTTTATTTGAGATCTTGTCAGGGAAGATTGCCAATGATCAAATTTACATTGCGGAGGATGAAAAGGGCATTGCACATGTTGCACGACGACGGTATGAAGAAGGAACAATAAATGCATTGATAGATCCAAAAATATTGGACGAAGTAGATGAGCTTAGTTCCGCCCTAAATAAAGGACCAAATCAAGATTCTTTAAATGCTTTTATAGAAGTCGCATATCGATGTGTGGCAGAAACTCAAGATGAGCGTCCTATTGCTAAAGAAATCATGGAAGAACTTGAGAAAGCATTATCTTTACAAGTAAGTCATTTTTTGATAACAAAATATTTTATTTTCATATTGTTTCATCTTGGTTAGAAAATCTAATTATAATAATAGTAATTCACAATCGTGAAATTTTAGGTTACACATAGGATTAGGTTTCACTATCTAACAGTAAGTTCTAACCACAGTTAATTATTTATTTTATTCAAAAATTTAAAGTAGGTCAGGGGTTGGGATTTATCTAAGGTTTAAATGCACATAAATGCATCAAATTATGCGTTGACTTTATTATGCATTGACTTTTTATTATATGTAACCAATTTACACGAATATAACTTTCTTATCCTTCGACAATTTGTTTGGTGACGTCAGTTCTCCGGGCACTTAGTATTGCGAGTTCGTTGGTGAGATTGGTTTCGTGTTTTCTCGTGTTTCTTGTTAGTTTGTTCGTTTATGATTTTATAGGTGTTCGTATAGGTAGTTTAGTGCTCCGTATTAGTTTGGTTGTGTTATGTTTGTCTCTGTATTTTTGTGGTTCTTTCATTTTTTATGAAAGTAGCATTTTTATACAGGTGAAATGACCCGTGGAACCACGAGTTTGTTTAAATGAAACAGTTTAATGATATGTTTTAGGTATTAAGTGAACGTAAATGCTAAAGTCATTTAGTTTAATGACCCGTGGAACCACATAGTCCGACTAAAAAATTCGTCAGCTGAATATTTCATCAAACGCCTAAGATGCATATTAAACAATCCACATCCAATCATAAGAGATCATATTGGTTGTCATTTTATTTTAAAAATGTAAATTAAAATATAAATTTATATTTATATTTCAAAATATAAATATAAATTTAAAAGTGTAAATTAAAATAATTCAAAATTATTTAATTTTAATGATTAAAATAATTATTAATAAGATTTAATAATAATAATTAATAATTAATTAATAATTAATAAGATTTATTTTTAATTCAAAATTATTTAGATTAATGGCATCATCCGCCATGGTTAGATTTTTTTCTTTTGTTTTTTGATTTTTTTTAACAAAAGAATTAGCACATCATCATTATAGAATTTTAGTAGAAACTATAGATAGATATAGCTCGTTTTTGATGAACTGTAGTTTTATTCATCAATGAAAGTGTTACTTTATTTTTAAGGTCTCTTTTATTATTTTAAGTATAATAATTAAACTAAATAGATAATAACACAAAATAATAATAATTAATAATTAATAATGGAAAAATAGTTTCTTTCTCAAAATTTTGACCAATGACACTAAACTACTCACCCACTATATTTTTTTAAAGGTTATTTTCGACGCCAATTTTTTTCCTTTCGTTCTGATTGTTTCTTTTTTTTTTTTTGGGACGTTATCGAATGGACGATGATGGTTGGTACTGTAAGGTTCGTAACGGTAACAAGTTTGTGCAACGATCGATCCCGAATCTGTATGGATAGAAGAATATTACGACTTTCTTTATCACTAATCTTCCTGATAGAGTTGATTACGAGGGTTTGAAGCTTTTATGTCAACCGTACGGGATGATTAAAGAGTCTTACGTTGCATTCAAAAGTTCGAAGACGGGCCAAGGATTCAGGTTTATTAGGGTTGCGGACGTCAATGAACCAGATAATTTTGCTAGACTGCTTTCCACGATATGTTGTGATAATGTACTATTATATGCGAAGGTGGGTGTGTTTCAGAAAGGGAGTCGTAACCCTAATGGTTCTTCAAATCGTAAGTCAGCTAAAATGGAAATTAAGAAACAGGAGAGGACTGAGGCACTAGTTAAGAAGGTTACTTCTCCTGCCGCGTTTTACGTCAAAGAAAACACTTATAGTAATGTCATAAAGATGAAGGTTGGTA
This sequence comes from Rutidosis leptorrhynchoides, assembly GCF_046630445.1. Taxonomy (NCBI): domain Eukaryota; kingdom Viridiplantae; phylum Streptophyta; class Magnoliopsida; order Asterales; family Asteraceae; genus Rutidosis; species Rutidosis leptorrhynchoides. The sequence continues at coordinate 140,838,720 of NC_092334.1, read as the reverse complement.
CTAGCAATGGTACCCAGGGGGATTCAACCAAAAAAATTGTTCTTTAAGAAAACGATTTGAAGTAGCTTCCTGATGCCCAAGATTCTGTTTTATTGAAGCTTAATGACGTAATTACTTTGGGAAGCATTCGAACAGTTCTAAAGGAGGAAGGTGTTAGAAACAGGGTATGATTTGAATGTCCGGATTGATTCTTAAATCGTGTAATCACTTTCTATATAAAGTATTTCGACTCAATGATTGTCATGGTTTCACGAAATCTTTACAAGGATAACTGGATAAAGCAAGAACGCAATTTGTGTCTTTGGCAATAAAATCACAAATCACTTTATTAGAGAAATGTGTATTATGTGGGTTGTGTATGTGTAAGCAAAAGTACCAAAACGAATTATGAAATACAGTTTCATAGGCAATTTAAAATGAAAGGGTGCAACCCTTCATTTTTGGCGAGAAAAACTATTACACGAAAAGGTGTAAATTTTGGCTGGAAACCCCATGGCAAACACCTTTTCGACATAACATATAGTGCCTTTTCGGTTGAGGTTTCGGGGCGCTGCCTGGGAGCGGGACCCCAACCAGGCACGCTACCTTTTGGACCCTGCAAAGGGCACTGCTCCCTTGACCCCCGCTAATTTTCACCGCATTATCGACTCAACCCTTAAGGGCGTGCACTTCACACTCTTTAAACTCGTTAATAGGTATAACTCGATAACCATTGCTACTACGTAAATCGCAACTACCTAAAATGCTTGTTGAATAACACTAAAATCACCAACAACCCCCCCCCCCCCCCCCACACACACACACAAACATACACATACACACTCACATTTTAGTAGACTAACCAATGCATAAATGAAAATGTTTCAGAAATTAAATTTTCATGTTAGTATATTACACATTTCTAGAATTCGAGAATCATGGGGTTCTAAGAATTGAACCCTTCATGTCATAACCCAACCTTAACCATAAGGACGAATACAATAACATATGATTTCATCGCGAGGTATTGACCTCTATATGCGACATTTTTCAAAAACTGCATTCGTTTTTACAATACAAACCATAGCTTTTATTACAAATACAAGGTTTAAACAACTTAATAATGATTATCGTTTAGCGATAATCTTAGACTTACAAACTTTACATGTGATAATAACAATACGACCTCCAACATATTTTACATTACAAATCCTCCGATATGCAGTTTTATTTTTGACACAAATATGCATACTCAAGATCTTGCTTAAATTCAACATGTTGCAGCGGAAGCTTTTAGTTATCACCTGAGAATAAACATGCTTAAAAGGTCAACATAAAGTTGGTGAGATATAGGTTTAATGCCGGCAGCGTTATAAATATAGACCACAAGATTTCATATATAAACGTTTCAATAAAAATATTCTAAGTTGTTGAGCACTTGATAACCATACTTAACATTTAATCAACGTCGCATATTCCCTTTATTATGAAATCTTACTACACCGTACCAAGTGTAGTCACCGAAACGAAGTACTGTGCAACCGTTGAATACTGGTCGTCCAGTCCGGTTGGGGTTGTCAGGCCCGATAGATCTATCAACAGGATTCGCGTTTACAATACCGCATGTAAATAGTAGTTACCAAGTTACAGGGAGATATGCCAGTGGTACAACTCAACGTAGAATATATTTTTAAGTACTTGTGTCTATAACGTAAATCATAAAATGCATGTATTCTCATCCCGAAATATTTAGAGTTTAAAAGTGGGACTATATACTCACCTTTTCCTTGAAGGTATTTAACTCGACTTGGTCTCCGATAGATATCACAAACCAAACCATATATATGATATATCAACATATTTTCTTTTTAAGAAATAAACGTTTCATATATATACTTTTAATACTTTTAATAATTTCTTAGTCCGTAGTTAGCAGTCCGATGTTAGTAGTCCACAATTAGTTGCTAAAAAAAATAAAGACCCCATCGTATTCATGTTGATCGGAATTAATCTTGACCCACGGTACCGTGTTGTCAAATGACGTGTTGCGTACATAAAGTACCGTGTTGTCAAATGACGTGTTGCGTACGTACATGAGGTCTTATGATTAATCTTCTCGTGTTGTTTACGGGTGGTCCTGAAATATATAAAATTAAATCATGAGTAAATATATATGAAATATCATATTAATTAGGAAAGATATGATTTATTTAATTTTTCTCCAATTATTTTCGTTGTTAAACAAGCTTTGGATACCCGATCTTATTTTAGTCGTAGTTTCTTCGTTACAACTCCTTTTTTGTTGATTCAACTTGCCACTTCCTTGGACCGAGTCAAATTTTAAGAATATGAACTGTAAATACCTTGGTTTACATTCGGAATCACAGGTTATAGTCCAAACTCTAGGTGAATCTTATGAAAGTAATCATTTTTGTCATAAAAACAACATTTAATGGTCATTTTTCTAAAAATACTTATACTTTGAATTAAACCATGAAATTTTTATGTGTTAACATATTCATAAGAAATATCATTTTTCCAAAACATGAACTTCTAATTCAAAGTTCAAGATGGTTTTTAATTATCCAACCCAAAACAGCCTCCGGTTACACTCCGACGACATAGATTCAGTTTTAAGGTGTTCTTTGTAAAAACAAGTTATATCTTGTTAAATTAGCATATCATTATGATATATTACAAGTCTTGAAGTATTTTAAAAGTTAAGTTAGAAGGATCTATTTAGTTTGCGAACAAATTTGAAATCATTCAAACTATGTTCTTGTTGTTAAAATTTTATATCACAAAATAAGATAGCTATATAAATATGAATCGAATAAAATTATGAACAAGGTTACTACCTCAAGTTACTTAGACAAGATTGCTGTAAAAGATGAGTAAAATCCTAGAACCAAAAGAGTGGTGGAGTTGGATCAAAAGGTTGGAAGTAAACTTGTAAATTTGGAAGGATTTTTGAAGTGTTCTTGGAAAGATTTTCTTATGATGTTTAAGTGTTGTTTTTGAAGCTAGATCTTCATGGTTATTTGCTGAGATGTTTAAGGTGTTTAAGGCTCATGAATATGTGTGTGTTTAGCTAGGAAATGAAGGTAAAAGATTGAATTAGAAATGGAATGGGGGGAGGTCTTAAAAATGTGAAAATGGGGAACATGGACAAATTTTCATTTTGTTATTTTGTAAAATTAGTCATGCATACTTCCAATTCTAATTACCTAGCCTTAAGGGCATGAACAAGAGCTGAATAGATGTTGATTTGACATGTATATACCAATAGTAAATACATCTAGAAGATGGGTATGATACCGGTACATATACCCTAGGTATACGTATAGAAATCTTTGAGAAAACGGAACGAGGATTCAAATATAGCTATCTTTTGTAAATATACTTATATTGTTTTATGTATGTAAGCCCTTTAAAAGTGATTAAATACATATCTATACGATGCATGTATAAGTATTATAGATTATAAGTATTTATGTCAAAGAACGTTACGTATAGTTATCGTTTTGAAAACTTAAGTTAGTAGTTTCAAAATATACCTACAACTCATTGTTATTAGTACACAATGAGATGTTAAACATCCTTAGATCATGTTAAATATATATAGATACATATATATACCCAGACGTATAATTATCGTATGTTATATAGTTCGTGATATCATCGGTCAAATTGGACGGTCAAACGTTGTGTAAAACTCTTTTCAAAAACATAAATCTCAACAATTTAGATTGCTTATCATGTTGGTAAGGTTTAATTTATGTAAATATTAATCTTATATGCAATAAACGATCGGAAAAATCTGGGTCGTTACATTACCTACCCGTTAAATAAATTTCGTCCCAAAATTTTAAAATTGTACCTATTTTGCCTTCTCGGGAAACAAATGTGGGTACTTTTGTTTCATCTGATCCTCTCGTTCCCAAGTAAACTCAGGACCCCTTCGAGCATTCCAACGAACCTTAACGATTGGTATGTTGCTCTGCTTGAGTTGTTTAACTTCACGGTCCATGATTTCGACTGGTTCTTCTATGAATTGTAGTTTCTCGTCGACTTGGATTTCTTCAAGAGGAATGGTGAGGTCTTCCTTTGCAAGACACTTCTTAAGGTTTGAAACGTGAAATGTATTATGTACTCCGGCGAGTTGTTGTGGTAATTCGAGTCGATAAGCTACCGGTCCAATGCGTTCGATGATCTTGAACGGGCCTACATACCTTGGGTTCAGTTTACCTCTTTTTCCAAAATGTATTACACCTTTCCAAGGTGACACCTTTAACATAACCATGTCACCGATCTGAAACTCTAATGGTTTCCTTCGGACATCGGCGTAGCTCTTTTGGCGACTACGGGCTGTTTTCAATCTCTCCTTGATTTGTACTATCTTCTCAGTCGTTTCGTGTCTGATCTCGGGACCAGTTAATTGTCGATCTCCTACTTCATTCCAACAGATAGGGGATCTACACTTCCTTCCATACAGTGCTTCGAATGGTGCAGCTTTAATGCTCGCATGATAACTGTTATTATACGAGAATTCTGCTAATGGTAGATATTTATCCCATCCGTTTCCAAAATCGATCACACATGCCCTGAGCATGTCTTCAAGAGTCTGAATTGTTCTTTGCCCGTCAGTTTGTGGATGATATGCGGTGCTCATATCCAAACGAGTTCCCAGGGCCTCCTGTAGTGATTGCCAAAACTTTGATGTAAATCTACTATCACGATTGGATATAATGGAAATAGGTATTCCATGCCTTGAAACAATTTCCTTTATGTATAATCGTAATAGTTTCTCCATTCTATCCGTTTCCTTTATAGGCAAGAAATGTGCAGATTTGGTGAGACGATCAACTATTACCCAAATGGTGTCATAACCCCAGGCAGTCTTAGGTAATTTTGTGATGAAATCCATGGTAATACCGTCCCATTTCCATTCTGGGATTTCTGGTTATTGAAGTAACCCTGACGGCTTCTGGTGTTCTGCTTTGACTTTGGAACAAGTTAAACATTCCCCAACATATGTTGCAACGTCTGTCTTCAAATTAGGCCACCAATAATGCGTCTTAAGATCTTGATACATCTTTCCAACTCCAGGATGTATCGAATATCTTGTCTTATGTGCCTCATTCAATATTAACTTCCTTAATCCACCCAACTTTGGTACCCAAATACGGTTTGCAAAATATCGAATTCCATCTTCCCGCATAATGAGTTGTTTCCCATACTTCTTCATTATTTCATTTCCTATGTTTTCTTTAGTAAGAGCTTCTTGTTGAGCCTCTTTGATTTGTGAGTTGAGATTCATGCGAATTTTTATGTTCATTGCTCGTACTCGAATTGGTTCTCGTTCCTTTCTGCTTAAAGCATCGGCCACTACATTCGCTTTCCCAGGATGATAGCGAATCTCACAATCGTAGTCGTTTATCAACTCGACCCACCTACGTTGCCTCATGTTCAGCTGTTTCTGATCGAAGATATGTTGAAGGCTTTTATGATCGGTAAACACAGTGCATTTAACCCCATATAAGTAGTGTCTCCATATCTTCAATGCAAAGACTACTGCTCCCAGTTCTAAATCATGCGTCGTATAATTCCGCTCATGAATCTTCAATTGTCGGGATGCGTATGCTATAACTTTCTTCCGTTGCATAAGGACGCAACCAAAACCTTGTCGCGAAGCGTCACAATATATCTCAAAATCATCGTTCCCTTCAGGTAACGATAAAATAGGTGCTGTAGTCAACTTCTTCTTCAGTAATTGAAATGCACTCTCCTGCTCAGAAGTCCATTCGTACTTCTTCCCTTTTTGTGTTAACGCTGTTAATGGTTTAGCTATTCGGGAAAAATCTTGAATAAACCTTCTATAATAACCAGCTAAATCCAAAAATTGGCGTATCTGCGTTGGTGTCTTAGGAGTCTCCCATTTTTCAATGGCCTCAATTTTAGCTGGGTCAACCTGAATTCCTTTGCTACTAACAACATGTCCAAGAAATTGCACTTCTTTCAACCAAAACGCACACTTAGAAAATTTGGCGTATAATTGTTCTTTTCTTAACAATTCTAATACCAATCTTAAATGCTGCTCATGCTCTTGCTCACTCTTGGAATAGATAAGAATATCGTCAATGAAAACGATAACAAACTTATCTAAATACGGACTACAAACTCGATTCATGAGGTCCATGAATACAGCTGGCGCATTCGTTAATCCAAACGGCATGACCAAAAATTCATAATGACCGTAGCGTGTCCAAAAAGCAGTTTTCGGAATATCTTCTTCTTTGACGCGTAGTTGATGATAGCCCGACCTTAGGTCGATTTTTGAGTAAACACATGATCCTTGCAATTGATCAAATAAGTCATCAATTCTCGGTAGTGGATACCGATTCTTGATAGTTAACTTATTTAATTCACGATAATCTATACACATTCGGAAAGATCCGTCTTTCTTCTTGACGAATAAAATTGGAGCTCCCCACGGTGAAGTGCTCGGTCGAATGAAACCACGGTCCAGTAATTCTTGTAACTGGCTTTGTAACTCTTTCATCTCAGATGGTGCAAGTCTATATGGAGCACGAGCCACTGGTGCAGCTCCTGGTACTAGATCTATTTGAAATTCTACAGATCTAAATGGAGGTAATCCCGGCAACTCTTCCGGAAAGACTTCAGGAAAATCTCTTGTCACAGGCACGTCATTGATGCTCTTCACTTTCTCCTTCGTTTCGACTTTATTAACATGTGCTAAGATAGCATAGCACCCTTTCTTCAAGCACTTTTGAGCTTTCAAATAACTAATGAGTTTTAGCTTTGAGTTACCCTTCTCTCCATAAATCATTACTGGCGTTTTATCCTTACGAGGAATGCGAATTGCCTTCTTGGCGCACACAACTTCAGCTCCTATTTTGGACATCCAGTCCATTCCGACTATTACATCAAAACTTCCTAATTCTACGGGTATCAAATCAATCTTAAATGTTTCTCCGGCTAAATTTATTTTACAATCACGGAAAATTTTATTGGCTTTAATTAGTTTACCATTAGCTAACTCAATCATGTACTTAGCATCTAGAGGTAATGATGAACAATTCAATTTAGCGTAAAAGTCTCTACTCACGTAACTTCTATCAGCACCAGTATCAAATATAATAGATGCGGATAAGTTATTAATGGTAAACGTACCCGTAACAAGCTCCGGGTCTTCACACGCCTCTCTAGCATTAATAACAAATGCTCTTCCACGTGCAGATCCATTATTCTTCTCTGGATTCGGACACTGGCTATTATATTGACCCTGTTTCCCACACCCATAACAAGTAACAGTGGCCAAGGCAGTTCTATTTGAATTGGTGGCAGGAGTCTTGGTACCGTTTGTATTTGTAGCCGGAACCCTACAATCTTCAGCAAGATGACCTTTTCGATTACAATTGTTGCACACCACATTACAATAACCAGAGTGATGTTTGTGGCATCTGTTACATAAAGGATTTCGTCCTTTGTAACCTGAGTTTGAACTGCTACCCGCACCTTGCGTGGTTTCTTGTTTCTTATTGGATTGTTGATGATTACCTTCCCACTTTCTTTTGTTTCCCGATGTCTTGACATCGGTGTTCTTATCCAGAATAACCTGGTCCATCAATTCGTTCGCCATGGTGATAGCTTCATGAATAGTCTTGGGTTTGGATGCTGTAACATTTGCCTTGACCTTTTTAGGCAAACCGTCTTTGTACAGTTCAATCTTCCGTTCTTCAGTTGGTACCAATTCGGGACATAGCAAAGCTAATTCCATGAATCGCTGATTGTAGTTGGTGAGTTCAGTACCAACAGCTTTCAGGCTTCGTAATTCAGCTTCCAACTTCCTAACCTCGTTCCTTGGACAATATTCGTTGATTAGCATTGTTTTGAATTCTTCCCAAGGAGTATCATAAGCTACATCTCCTCCTACGGCCTTCACATAGTTTTTCCACCACGTGAGTGCACTATCTTGTAGGGTGCACGATGCATACTTGGTCATGTCCTTCTCAATACAACCACTGATTTTAAACACATACTCAATCTTTTCGATCCACCGGGTTAAACCGACCGGTCCTTCTGTTCCACTGAATGATGAGGGCTTGCAACCTTGAAAAGTTTTGTAAGTGCACCCCACACGAGGATTTGGGTTAACTGCAGCACCTCTTGCAGCCTCGACCCATAACATTCTGTCGTTCACTAGCTGATTGATGAGTTCCTGGATTTCTTGTTCCGTCATTCGGTTCAATCGCGCCATAATCTTCAATAAGAATGAAAAAATAATTATTCACATGGAATATTATAGATGTAGTATGTATTTACAGTACATCGTAGCTTATTAATAATATGAACCAGTTATTATTATAAAAGCCTTTTCTTCTTATTAGCGTTTTATAATTATATCTAGGGTAGTACCTACCCGTTAAAGTTCATACTTAATAGCTTAGTATGAAAATCAATTACTACCACCCAAATAATACTTAACCATGGAAAATTATTGCATTTCACACTTCACTATTTTACATATGCTTATCTTACATCAAACATTAAGCAAACCACACTAGTAATATTATACAAAGCATTATATAATCCCATGGTTTAAAACAACAGCGCATCATTTAACCCAAAGCGTTTGTGTTCAAAGAAATCGCTTAAAGGTTATCCTGGTTGTCTCCCTGCGTTTTGGCTGAGGAACCGAAGAACTGGATATCGGGATAGAACTAATAGAAATAGCGGGAATAGGTGTGGAAGTATCTGGTGGAGTTGGTGCCACAACATCCTCTCTAGACTCGGGATTTAGATTTTCCATTTCAGTAGTCTTTCGTTTCTTTCCTCGTTCGAACTTGTCTTTCGTAATTTCCTGTATTTCTTCCTCCTCAGGATCACTTTCCGGTTCCTCTTCAATTGATTCATCCGGAACTTGTGAGTCTTCCCCAAAGGTGTCGTTTTCATCATCAGATAGATTAATGACTGGAACACCATCTGAAGAGTCTGGTTCGGAGTCGCTGAATGTGATAATAAGTTCTAAGCCAGACATCTATCACATAACAACTAGCACGTTAATACCACATAATATTTACATATTAATTTTTAACCAACAAGGATAAGCAATAGTTTTCGAAATCAAACACGGTCAAAGTCCAGACTCACTAATGCATCCTAACAAACTCGATAAGACACACTAATGCAAATTCTCTGGTTCTCTAAGACCAACGTTCTGATACCACATGTCATAACCCAACCTTAACCATAAGGACAAATACAATAACATATGATTTCATCGCGACGTATTGACCTCTATATGCGACATTTTTCAAAAACTGCATTCGTTTTTACAATACAAACCATAGCTTTTATTACAAATACAAGGTTTAAACAACTTAATAATGATTATCGTTTAGCGATAATCTTAGACTTACAAACTTTACATGTGATAATAACAATACGACCTCCAACATATTTTACATTACAAATCCTCCGATATGCAGTTTTATTTTTGACACAAATATGCATACTCAAGATCTTGCTTAAATTCAACATGTTGCAGCGGAAGCTTTTAGTTATCACCTGAGAATAAACATGCTTAAAAGGTCAACATAAAGTTGGTGAGATATAGGTTTAATGCCGGCAGCGTTATAAATATAGACCACAAGATTTCATATATAAACGTTTCAATAAAAATATTCTAAGTTGTTGAGCACTTGATAACCATACTTAACATTTAATCAACGTCGCATATTCCCTTTATTATGAAATCTTACTACACCGTACCAAGTGTAGTCACCGAAACGAAGTACTGTGCAACCGTTGAATACTGGTCGTCCAGTCCGGTTGGGGTTGTCAGGCCCGATAGATCTATCAACAGGATTCGCGTTTACAATACCGCATGTAAATAGTAGTTACCAAGTTACAGGGAGATATGCCAGTGGTACAACTCAACGTAGAATATATTTTTAAGTACTTGTGTCTATAACGTAAATCATAAAATGCATGTATTCTCATCCCGAAATATTTAGAGTTTAAAAGTGAGACTATATACTCACCTTTTCATTGAAGGTATTTAACTCGACTTGGTCTCCGATAGATATCACAAACCTAACCATATATATGATATATCAACATATATTCTTTTTAAGAAATAAACGTTTCATATATATACTTTTAATACTTTTAATAATTTCTTAGTCCGTAGTTAGCAGTCCGATGTTAGTAGTCCACAATTAGTTGCTAAAAAAAATAAAGACCCCATCGTATTCATGTTGATCGGAATTAATCTTGACCCACGGTACCGTGTTGTCAAATGACGTGTTGCGTACATAAAGTACCGTGTTGTCAAATGACGTGTTGCGTACGTACATGAGGTCTTATGATTAATCTTCTCGTGTTGTTTACGGGTGGTCCTGAAATATATAAAATTAAATCATGAGTAAATATATATGAAATATCATATTAATTAGGAAAGATATGATTTATTTAATTTTTCTCCAATTATTTTCGTTGTTAAACAAGCTTTGGATACCCGATCTTATTTTAGTCGTAGTTTCTTCGTTACAACTCCGTTTTTGTTGATTCAACTTGCCACTTCCTTGGACCGAGTCAAATTTTATGAATATGAACTGTAAATACCTTGGTTTACATTCGGAATCACAGGTTATAGTCCAAACTCTAGGTGAATCTTATGAAAGTAATCATTTTTGTCATAAAAACAACATTTAATGGTCATTTTTCTAAAAATACTTATACTTTGAATTAAACCATGAAATTTTTATGTGTTAACATATTCATAAGAAATATCATTTTTCCAGAACATGAACTTCTAATTCAAAGTTCAAGATGGTTTTTAATTATCCAACCCAAAACAGCCTCCGGTTACACTTCGACGACATAGATTCAGTTTTAAGGTGTTCTTTGTAAAAACAAGTTGTATCTTGTTAAATTAGCATATCATTATGATATATTACAAGTCTTGAAGTATTTTAAAAGTTAAGTTAGAAGGATCTATTTAGTTTGCGAACAAATTTGAAATCATTCAAACTATGTTCTTGTTGTTAAAATTTTATATCACAAAATAAGATAGCTATATAAATATGAATCGAATAAAATTATGAACAAGGTTACTACCTCAAGTTACTTAGACAATATTGCTGTAAAAGATGAGTAAAATCCTAGAACCAAAAGAGTGGTGGAGTTGGATCAAAAGGTTAGAAGTAAACTTGTAAATTTGGAAGGATTTTTGAAGTGTTCTTGGAAAGATTTTCTTATGATGTTTAAGTGTTGTTTTGGAAGCTAGATCTTCATGGTTATTTGCTGAGATGTTTAAGGTGTTTAAGGCTCATGAATATGTGTGTGTTTAGCTAGGAAATGAAGGTAAAAGATTGAATTAGAAATGGAATGGGGGGAGGTCTTAAAAATGTGAAAATGGGGAACATGGACAAATTTTCATTTTGTTATTTTGTAAAATTAGTCATGCATACTTCCAATTCTAATTACCTAGCCTTAAGGGCATGAACAAGAGCTGAATAGATGTTGATTTGACATGTATATACCAATAGTAAATACATCTAGAAGATGGGTATGATACCGGTACATATACCCTAGGTATACGTATAGAAATCTTTGAGAAAACGGAACGAGGATTCAAATATAGCTATCTTTTGTAAATATACTTATATTGTTTTATGTATGTAAGCCCTTTAAAAGTGATTAAATACATATCTATACGATGCATGTATAAGTATTATAGATTATAAGTATTTATGTCAAAGAACGTTACGTATAGTTATCGTTTTGAAAACTTAAGTTAGTAGTTTCAAAATATACCTACAACTCATTGTTATTAGTACACAATGAGATGTTAAACATCCTTAGATCATGTTAAATATATATAGATACATATATATACCCAGACGTATAATTATCGTATGTTATATAGTTCGTGATATCATCGGTCAAATTGGACGGTCAAACGTTGTGTAAAACTCTTTTCAAAAACATAAATCTCAACAATTTAGATTGCTTATCATGTTGGTAAGGTTTAATTTATGTAAATATTAATCTTATATGCAATAAACGATCAGAAAAATCCGGGTCGTTACACTTCAATACATATGAAATCAAGAAGATAATATACACTTCAGTTTCATACATTTCTAATATAACCTTGACACTAATATGCCATGTGTCTTCAATCCCTTAGTGAACATATAGGAAGCTAAGTTCAAAGATTCCTTGAAGCGGCAAAACTTCATGCCCACAAAGGTAGTTATTTTCCATCTTCACCTGCATATACAATTTTTCAAAAGAACTATTAAGAAGTTAAACTTCAACCTAACTTTACTTGCATATCTAAAAACATAGTTTAGGATCATAACATAGATGTGTTTCAATCTTCAAAAAGTAAGCTTTCCACATTGAATTCAACTTTTAACATCGTATTAGAAGGGAATTGGGTATCTTACTTTGGAAGATCTAGTTGGACTCCAATCCTACTCAAATATTCGAATTTTGCACTAAGTCCCGGGCTAATGCTTTCGTCAAGTGATACGTCAAATTTTGTTGCGATTTAACAAAACTTACGGATACCACTCCATTTGTAATCAGTTCGCGAACCAGACTGTGTCTAACACCTAAGTGTCTAGACTTTCCATTGTACATTTGGCTATAGGCCTTAGCCAAAGTAGTTTCACTGTCACAACAGATGACATAGGCGATATCGGCTTTGGCCACAAAGAAATTTCATATATCAAATTCCTTAACCATTCATCTTCCTTACCTGCTGCAGACAAAGCTACAAATTCAGACTTCATTAGTTGGTGTACAGTATAAGATAGTCACAAAAATCTTGGCAAATCGTTTGGCTAAGGTTATTGATTCGGTTATAAGTAAGGAGCAATCAACATTTGTGGTGAGTCGGAAATTTCAGGATGGTCCATTGATTTTCTCTAAGACGCTGAGTTGGTTTAAGAAGATGAAGAAAAAATTTCTCATTTTGAAAGTGGACTTTGGAAAAGGCTTACGATACAGTGTCATGACGTTTTCTAGATTATAAGCTTTAGGTTTTGGGATTCGGGATTAAATGGAAGAAGTGGATTTCTATGTGCCTAAAAAATGTTCGTACATTGATTTCAACAAATGGTAGCTCGATGGATGAGTTTAAACTACAAAAAGGGTTGAGACAAGGTGACTCGATGAACCGTTTCTATTTCTTATTGGTATGGAGGGGCTACGTTAATGATTCGTTATTGTGTTGCCAATGGTCCGATTATTAGTGCACGTGTGGGCAATCTGGTGATTAATATTTCACATCTTTTCTATGCAGATGACGCGATGATTATTTTTGAGTGGAACAAGGAGAGCTTGGTTAAAATCGACGTGGAGAAATCTCATATGTATGGTGTTGGCGTACAAAACAAATTTCTTACGTTTTCGGGATGTCCCCTTGGTGAGTTTCCATTTAGTTATTTGGAACTTCCTATTGGGATCAACATGAACCGAATTGGGAGTTGGAAGCCTCTAGTTGATCGTTTCAAGAAGAGACTAGCGGGTTCGAAATCTAACAAGTTTTCCATTGGCGGGAGGGTAGCTTTGGTAAAAGCGGTGTTGGTAGTCTTGGAATCTATTACCTATCCGTTTTGAATGTCCAGAATTGGTGGTTAATGAGTTAGAGGGTGTTAGAGCCTCATTGTTTTGGGGTAGCGCAGATAATAACCAGGAGATGCATTGGGTAAGTTTGGAACAAACCACGGCTTCTTTCGATAAAGGTGGTCTAAATGTTAGAAGTTGGCGCTTGTGTAAGAATCCAGATGCATTATGGTCAAAATTTATTTGTGTCATACATGGATCTGTAGCAGAAATTTTGAGGGCTGCTGAAATGACCCGTCCATATTACATAAAAAACAGTACGTTATTCATTAGTCCCATAGCGAGGTAATTGACCTCTATATGATACGTTTTAGAAAATATTGCATTCGTTTCATAAAAAGCACACCATTATTATACATAATACGAGTTTTAAACATATGGGCAATTATTTACAAAATAATCCCCATGATACATCGATTTTCAAATATTACAAAGGTGACATAACAGTCGAATATAATAGATGACCAAAATTTTATTGAATGTAACCCTCTTTTAAACAAAAGCATGAGACTCCATGCAAAACTTGCTCAGATAATGCGACAGCGGAAGACTTTCTTAAGGACCTGAGAATAAACATGCTTAAACAGTCAACACAAAGGTTGGTGAGATATATAGGTTTAAAGCTAGCATCGATATAAATATAGACCACAAGATTTCATAGTTACAAACATTTCAATAAAGATATTCTATAAGTTGTTGAGCGCTTCGGTAACCATACTTAACCATTAATGTGGCATATTCCCTTTATTATGAAATCTCCCTACACTGTACCAAGTGTAGTAAAAATGAAGTACTATGCAACCGTTTACGATACTAGAGCGACTAGCCCGGTTGGGGTTGTCAAACCCGATAGATCTATCAATAGGATTCGCGTATACATGTTCTTACAACATGTAAATATTAGTTACCAAGCTATTAGGGAAGATATGCAAAGTGTTACAACTCAGCGTAGAATATATTTTAAGTACTTGTGTCTATAGCGTAAAATATAAAATGCATGTATTCTCATCCCAAAATATTTGTAGAGTTTAAAAATGGGACTATATACTCACAGTAGTAAAAGTATATTAATAATAAGTTTTCAACTTATTAAAAATATGATCGTCGTCCTTGGATTCACGAACCTATAACAATAATAACGATTCAGATAGTAATACGACATATAAAATAAAGCAAGTTTATAGAATACTTATATAATAATTTTTAACATTTTATGTTGGTAGTCCAAAATAGTTCGAAAAGTCCATTAATCGGTATATATATATATATATATATAATCTTAGAATTACCCCACGGCATATTGTGTACGTATTGTCTTGCATCAATCCAGAGACGTATTGTATACGTATTGTCTTAGAATTAACTAAGACGTATTGTGTACGTATTGTCTTAGGATTTATCAAAACGTATTGTGCACGTATTGTCATGGAACGTACCAAGATTATTATATATATATACAATCTCGAAATTAACCAAGATTATAATATTTTGTTATACTAATGATAACATGTCCAAATATATATAGGATATAGGAAAAGTTAGCAAGGATATGGTTAATATAGTTTTTATAATATAAATTTCGTTCATACAACGTTAATTTTAGCAGATTTTGTTTTACTCGCCAAATATTCATTACAACTCCGTTTAAAGTGAATCAAATTGCTATGGATTCCTTAAGAAGTAAATTTAACAAAAACAATTCGAAAAGATCAGCCCAAGTAGTAATTTTTAGAGCTTTACCCTCTTTTTGTGTAGGTGGACAGATTTGGGAAAATCCCGGCATCCACCCAATATATGATTTTTGATAAAATACTTCCACTTTGTTTAAAATCATTAAAAAAATACTGGAAGTCTTATTTACATATATTAGCATATTTCCAACGTCTTAGCCTCGAACTCAAAGTCTAAGATAGGTTTTTAATTCCCAACCCAAAACAGCCCGCTTTTTACCGAATGGAGATTAAAGGATATATGTTAAGTTTCAAGGTGTTCTTCATATGTACAAGTTATAAGTTCTTATATTAACTTAATATAACATCATAATACATATACATAAGTGTTATTAGAGTTAATTTAGAAAGATTAGATTAGTTTTTCAAACAAGTTTAGAATCAACTAAACTATGTTCTAGTTTATAAACTCTTATATATATAGCTATAAACATATGAATTGAACAAGAGTTGAAGTAGAGTTTTTACCTCAAGTTTAGAATGTAAAGTTGCTGAAAAGAAGTAATAGAACAAAATTTGAGAGAGTTCTTGCAAGTGTGTGTAAAAAATGAGTTAAAAATGGTGCTTATTTATAGGCTTGAAAATTTGGTTTTTAGTGAAAATATCTAAGATAAGTTAAAATGTATTAAGTCATGAATGACATATTAAATTTATTAGGTCATGGATGACATATTACACAAATAATTGCAGATTTCTATTAGTATATACCAATAGTAAATACTTCTAGAAGCTGTGTATAATACGGGTAAAAATACCGTATGAATGCGAGTAGAATTCTTGAGGAAATTGAACGGAAATATGAGTATAGCTATCCTTTATATGTATTGGTATATTATAAAGTGTATTTAATACTTGTAAGGATGTATTTACACTCGTAATACATTGTATGTACATACATTTTAATTTAAGTTAATTACGTCGTTTAAATAGTAACATATATATTGTTCAAAAACTCATTAAATTAGTAGTATGAAAATATATATATAATTCTTTGTTAATATACTTAATGAGATATTTAATTATCATATTTTCAAATTAAATATATGTATATATACACATATATATAATTAATACAAGTTATGACGTTCGTGAATCGTAGGAATAAAAGGGTGGTCAACTGCTTATATAAAATTCTTTCCGGAGGTTCAAGACTTATTAAAATTCATTGCTTATCATGTCAAAATTATTAAATCATATAAATAGTATAATCAAGTAGTCATAAAAATCCGGGTCATCACAGTACCTACCCGTTAAAGAAATTTCTTCCCGAAATTTGAAGTAGTACCTATTTAATGGGCGGTGTTTGTAAACAGATGTGGATACTTCTGTTTCATCTGGTCCTCTCTTTCCCAAGTGAACTCGGGACCTCTTCGAGCATTCCAACGAACCCTAAATATAGGTATGTTACTTTGCTTGAGCTGTTTGACTTCACGGTCCATGATTTCGACAGGCTCTTCTATAAAATGCAGTTTCTCGTCGATTTGGATTTCTTCAAGAGAAATAGTGAGGTCTTATTTTGCAAGGCATTTCCTTAGGTTCGAGACGTGAAAGGTATTGTGTACTCCAGCAAGTTGTTGTGGTAGCTTAAGTCGATAAGCCACCGGTCCAATACGTTTGATGATCTTGAATGGTCCTACGTATCTTGGGTTCAATTTACCCCTCTTACCAAAGCGTATCACACCTTTCCAAGGTGACACCTTTAACATAACCATGTCATCAACCTAAAATTCTAACGGCTTCCTTCAAACATCAGCATAGCTCTTTTGACGACTTTGAGCGGTCTTCAATCTCTCCTTGATTTGCACAATCTTATCAGTAGTCTCCTGTATGATCTCGGGACCAGTCAGTTGTCTGTCACCTACTTCGTTCCAAAAGATAGAGGATCTACACTTTCTTCCATAAAGTGCTTCGAATGGTGCAGCATTAATACTCGTATGATAACTGTTGTTATACGAGAATTCTGCCAATGGTAAATATTTATCCCATCCGTTTCCGAAATCGATCACACATGCTCTAAGCATGTCTTCAAGAGTCTGAATGGTCCTTTCACTTTGCCCATCGGTCTGAGGATGATATGCAGTGCTCATATCCAGACGAGTCCCTAGAGCTTCATGTAGTGATTGCCAAAACCTTGACGTAAACCGACTGTCGCGATCGGATATAATGGAGATAGGTACTCCATGTCTTGAAACAACTTCCTTCATGTATAATCGTACCAATTTCTCCATCTTATCCATTTCCTTCATAGGTAGGAAATGTGTAGATTTGGTGAGACGATCGACAATTACCCAAATGGTGTCGTAACCCCATGCAGTCTTTGGTAGCTTCGTGATGAAATCCATAGTAATACATTCCCATTTCCATTCCGGGATTTCTGGTTGTTGAAGCAGACCTGACGGTTTCTGATGTTCTGCCTTGACTTTGGAGCAAGTCAAACATTCTCCGATGTACGTTGCAATATCAGCTTTCAAATTTGGCCACCAAAAGTGTGCTTTAAGATCTTGATACATCTTTCCAGCTCCGGGATGTATCGAGTATCTCGTCTTATGTGCCTCATCCAAAACCAATTTTCTTAACCCTTTAAACTTCGGTACCCAAATGCGTCCAACGAAATATCGGGTTCCGTCCTCCCGTGTAACAAGCTGTTTATCTAACCTTTTAAGCATCTCATTTCCAAAGTTTTCTTCAGAAAGAGCTCCTTGTTGAGCCTCCTTAATTTGGGTAGTGAGGTTCGTACGAATCTTCATATTCATTGCTCGTACTCGAATCGGCTCTCTTTCCTTCTTGCTTAAAGCATCTGCTACTACATTTGCTTTCCCAGGATGATATCGAATTTCACAATCATAGTCGTTTATCAGCTCGACCCACCTACATTGCCTCATATTCAGTTGTTTTTGGTTGAAGATATGTTGAAGGCTTTTATGATCGGTATACACAGTACATTTAACCCCGTACAAGTAGTGTCTCCAAATCTTTAATGCAAACACCACTGCTCCTAATTCTAGATCATGAGTCGTATAATTTTGTTCATGAATCTTCAGTTGTCGAGATGCATATGCAATAACCTTCTTTCGTTGCATGAGGACACAACCAAAACCTTGTCGCGAAGCGTCACAATAAATTACAAAATCATCGTTCCCTTCAGGTAACGATAGAATAGGCGATGTAGTCAACTTCTTCTTCAATAATTGAAATGCGGCTTCCTGCTCAGAAGTCCATTCATACTTCTTCCCTTTGTGTGTTAATGCTGTTAATGGTTTGGCTATCCGGGAAAAATCTTGAATAAACCTTCTGTAATAGCCAGCAAGACCCAAAAATTAGCGTATTTGCGTTGGAGTCTTTGGGGTCTCCCACTTTTCAATGGCTTCAATCTTGGCTGGATCAACCTGAATTCCTTCACTGCTGACAATGTGACCAAGGAACTGTACTTCCTTCAGCCAAAAGGCGCACTTGGAAAACTTTGCGTATAACTGTTCTTTCTTTAACAGTTCCAGCACCAACCTTAAATGTTGTTCATGTTCTGCTTCATTCTTAGAATAAATAAGAATGTCATCAATAAAGACAATAACAAACTTATCCAAATACGGACTGCATACCCGATTCATGAGGTCCATGAATACAGCTGGTATATTTGTCAGCCCGAACGGCATGACTAAAAATTCATAATGACCGTAGCGTGTCTGAAATGCGGTTTTTGGAATATCTTCTTCTTTGACACGCAACTGATGATAACCCGATCTTAGATCAATTTTGGAGTAAACACGTGATCCTTGCAGCTGATCAAACAAGTCATCAATTCTCGGTAATGAGTACCGATTCTTGATAGTTAACTTGTTTAATTCGCGATAATCTATACACATTCGAAAGGATCCATCTTTCTTCTTGACGAATAAAATCGGAGCTCCCCATGGTGAAGTACTCGGTCGAATGAATCCACGGTCCAGTAATTCTTGTAACTGGCTTTGTAACTCTTTCATCTCAGACGGTGCAAGTCTGTATGAAGCACGAGCCACTGGTGCAGCTCCTGGTACTAGATCTATTTGAAATTCTACAGATCTAAATGGAGGTAATTGATGTTATGCGAGGTGTATACGAAATAGCTTATATTTTTACTAGGAAATACTATTAAATACGATACAATTTTACACAAGTTATTTATTTATTTATAGAGTGGATATACCAAAACCTTGCTACAACACTTATAGGCAGTGTACCTAATCGTACAGTAGTGTAATTTTTAGTAAGTCCGGTTCGTTCCACAGGGATCTTAGCCAAGTTTAACGCTATATTTTTAAAAAATATATTTGTAAAAATATAAATATATATATATAAGTAGTATTATTATTATAAAAAGGGGGTTTTTACCGTTTAATGACCGGTTTGTCGATTTTAAAACTTAAGTCGCAGTTAAAACCTAATGTAAAATATTAAAAATAAATATAACTTAATTTTAAGTGTAAAGTAAATAACGATAATGAAATTGTGATAAATAAAAATGCGATAAATAAAATGACGATAAAAAAATTGCGATAAATATAAAGTACGATAATTAAAATGACAATAAATTAAAGTGCGATAATTAAAAGTGCAATTAAATATGAAATAAAAGAATTATGCTTATTTAAACTTCCGTAATCATGATGTTTGACATGTTGATTTTAGTTTTATTACCATGGGTTAATTGTCCTTTGTCCTGGATTATTCAATATGTCCGTCTGGTTTTTGTCCATAACAGTCCATCAGTCATAAATATAAAGTGCGAGTGTCCTCGTCAAATTATCCTTATATCCGAAGTCAAATATTCCAACTAATTGGGGACTTAAACTATAATTACACCAAGTGTCCTTGTATATAATTCATGAAATGTCCCGTTCTTATTGATTAAAAACGTTCCATATTAATTGATTTCGTTGCGAGGTTTTGACCTCTATATGAGACGTTTTTCAAAGACTGCATTCATTTTTAAAACAAACCATAACCTTTATTTCATAGATAAAGGTTTTAAAAAGCTTTACGTAGATTATCAAATAATGAAAATCTAAAATATCCTGTTTACACACGACCATTACATAATGGTTTACAATACAAATATGTTACAACAAAATAAGTTTCTTGAATGCAGTTTTTACACAATATCATGCAAGCATGGACTCCAAATCTCGTCCTTATTTAAGTATGCGACAGCGGAAGCTCTTAATAATCACCTGAGAATAAACATGCTTAAAACGTCAACAAAAATGTTGGTGAGTTATAGGTTTAACCTATATATATCAAATCATAATAATAGACCACAAGATTTCATATTTCAATACACATCCCATACATAGAGATAAAAATCATTCATATGGTGAACACCTGGTAACCGACATTAACAAGATGCATATATAAGAATATCCCCATCATTCCGGGACACCCTTCGGATATGATATAAATTTCGAAGTAATAAAGCATCCGGTACTTTGGATGGGGTTTGTTAGGCCCAATAGATCTATCTTTAGGATTCGCGTCAATTAGGGTGTCTGTTCCCTAATTCTTAGATTACCAGACTTAATAAAAAGGGGCATATTCGATTTCGATAATTCAACCATAGAATGTAGTTTCACGTACTTGTGTCTATTTTGTAAATCATTTATAAAACCTGCATGTATTCTCATCCCAAAAATATTAGATTTTAAAAGTGGGACTATAACTCACTTTCACAGATTTTTTACTTCGTCAGGAAGTAAGACTTGGCCACTGGTTGATTCACGAACCTATAACAATATATACATATATATCAAAGTATGTTCAAAATATATTTACAACACTTTTAATATATTTTGATGTTTTAAGTTTATTAAGTCAGCTGTCCTCGTTAGTAACCTACAACTAGTTGTCCACAGTTAGATGTACAGAAATAAATCGATAAATATTATCTTGAATCAATCCACGACCCAGTGTATACGTATCTCAGTATTGATCACAACTCAAACTATATATATTTTGGAATCAACCTCAATCCTGTATAGCTAACTCCAACATTCACATATAGAGTGTCTATGGTTGTTCCGAAATATATATAGATGTGTCGACATGATAGGTCGAAACATTGTATATGTGTCTATGGTATCTCAAGATTACATAATATACAATATAAGTTGATTAAGTTATGGTTGGAATAGATTTGTTACCAATTTTCACGTAGCTAAAATGAGAAAAATTATCCAATCTTGTTTTACCCATAACTTCTTCATTTTAAATCCTTTTTGAGTGAATCAAATTGCTATGGTTTCATATTGAACTCTATTTTATGAATCTAAATAGAAAAAGTATAGGTTTATAGTCGAAAAAATAAGTTACAAGTCGTTTTTGTAAAGGTAGTCATTTCAGTCGAAAGAACGACGTCTAGATGACCATTTTAGAAAACATACTTCCACTTTGAGTTTAACCATAATTTTTCGATATAGTTTCATGTTCATAATAAAAATCATTTTCGCAGAATAACAACTTTTAAATCAAAGTTTATCATAGTTTTTAATTAACTAACCCAAAACAGCCCGCGGTGTTACTACGACGGCGTAAATCCGGTTTTACGGTGTTTTTCGTGTTTCCAGGTTTTAAATCATTAAGTTAGCATATCATATAGATATAGAACATGTGTTTAGTTGATTTTAAAAGTCAAGTTAGAAGGATTAACTTTTGTTTGCGAACAAGTTTAGAATTAACTAAACTATGTTCTAGTGATTACAAGTTTAAACCTTCGAATAAGATAGCTTTATATGTATGAATCGAATGATGTTATGAATATCATTACTACCTTAAGTTCCTTGGATAAACCTACTGGAAAAGAGAAAAATGGATCTAGCTTCAACGGATCCTTGGATGGCTCGAAGTTCTTGAAGCAGAATCATGACACGAAAACAAGTTCAAGTAAGATCATCACTTGAAATAAGATTGTTATAGTTATAGAAATTGAACCAAAGCTTGAATATGATTATTACCTTGTATTAGAATGATAACCTACTGTAAGAAACAAATATTTCTTGAGGTTGGATGATCACCTTACAAGATTGGAAGTGAGCTAGCAAACTCGAAAGTATTCTTGATTTTATGTAACTAGAACTTGTAGAATATATGAAGAACACTTAGAACTTGAAGATAGAACTTGAGAGAGATCAATTAGATGAAGAAAATTGAAGAATGAAAGTGTTTGTAGGTGTTTTTGGTCGTTGGTGTATGGATTAGATATAAAGGATATGTAATTTTGTTTTCATGTAAATAAGTCATGAATGATTACTCATATTTTTGTAATTTTATGAGATATTTCATGCTAGTTTCCAAATGATGGTTCCCACATGTGTTAGGTGACTCACATGGGCTGCTAAGAGCTGATCATTGGAGTGTATATACCAATAGTACATACATCTAAAAGCTGTGTATTGTACGAGTACGAATACGGGTGCATACGAGTAGAATTGTTGATGAAACTGAACGAGGATGTAATTGTAAGCATTTTTGTTAAGTAGAAGTATTTTGATAAGTGTATTGAAGTCTTTCAAAAGTTTATAAATACATATTAAAACACTACATGTATATACATTTTAACTGAGTCGTTAAGTCATCGTTAGTCGTTACATGTAAGTGTTGTTTTGAAACCTTTAGGTTAACGATCTTGTTAAATGTTGTTAACCCAATGTTTATAATATCAAATGAGATTTTAAATTATTATATTATCATGATATTATCATGTATGAATATCTCTTAATATGATATATATACATTAAATGTCTTTACAACGATAATCGTTACATATATGTCTCGTTTAAAAATCATTAAGTTAGTAGTCTTGTTTTTACATATGTAGTTCATTGTTAATATACTTAATGATATGTTTACTTATCATAGTATCATGTTAACTATATATATATCCATATATATGTCATCATATAGTTTTTACAAGTTTTAACGTTCGTGAATCACCGGTCAAATTGGGTGGTCAATTGTCTATATGAAACATATTTCAATTAATCAAGTCTTAACAAGTTTGATTGCTTAACATGTTGGAAACATTTAATCATGTAAATATCAATCTCAATTAATATATATAAACATGGAAAAGTTCGGGTCACTACAGTACCTACCCGTTAAATAAATTTCGTCCCAAAATTTTAAGCTGTTGAAGGTGTTGACGAATCTTCTGGAAATAGATGCGGGTATTTCTTCTTCATCTGATCTTCACGCTCCCAGGTGAACTCGGGTCCTCTACGAGCATTCCATCGAACCTTAACAATTGGTATCTTGTTTTGCTTAAGTCTTTTAACCTCACGATCCATTATTTCGACGGGTTCTTCGATGAATTGAAGTTTTTCGTTGATTTGGATTTCATCTAATGGAATAGTGAGATCTTCTTTAGCAAAACATTTCTTCAAATTCGAGACGTGGAAAGTGTTATGTACAGCCGCGAGTTGTTGAGGTAACTCAAGTCGGTAAGCTACTGGTCCGACACGATCAATAATCTTGAATGGTCCAATATACCTTGGATTTAATTTCCCTCGTTTACCAAATCGAACAACGCCTTTCCAAGGTGAAACTTTAAGCATGACCATCTCTCCAATTTCAAATTCTATATCTTTTCTTTTAATTTCAGCGTAGCTCTTTTGTCGACTTTGGGCGATTTTCAACCGTTGTTGAATTTGGATGATCTTCTCGGTAGTTTCTTGTATAATCTCCGGACCCGTAATCTGTCTATCCCCCACTTCACTCCAACAAATTGGAGACCTGCACTTTCTACCATAAAGTGCTTCAAACCGCGCCATCTCAATGCTTGAATGGTAGCTGTTGTTGTAGGAAAATTCTGCTAACGGTAGATGTCGATCCCAACTGTTTCCGAAATCAATAACACATGCTCGTAGCATGTCTTCAAGCGTTTGTATCGTCCTTTCGCTCTGCCCATCAGTTTGTGGATGATAGGCAGTACTCATGTCTAGACGAGTTCCTAATGCTTGCTGTAATGTCCGCCAGAATCTTGAAATAAATCTGCCATTCCTATCAGAGATAATAGAGATTGGTATTCCATGTCTGGAGACGACTTCCTTCAAATACAGCCGTGCTAACTTCTCCATCTTGTCATCTTCTCTTATTGGCAGGAAGTGTGCTGATTTGGTGAGACGATCAACTATTACCCAAATAGTATCAAAACCACTTGCAGTCCTTGGCAATTTAGTGATGAAATCCATGGTAATGTTTTCCCATTTCCATTCCGGGATTTCGGGTTGTTGAAGTAGACCTGATGGTTTCTGATGCTCAGCTTTGACCTTAGAACACGTCAAACATTCTCCTACGTATTTAGCAACATCGGCTTTCATACCCGGCCACCAAAAATGTTTCTTGAGATCCTTGTACATCTTCCCCGTTCCAGGATGTATTGAGTATCTGGTTTTATGAGCTTCTCTAAGTACCATTTCTCTCATATCTCCAAATTTTGGTACCCAAATCCTTTCAGCCCTATACCGGGTTCCGTCTTCTCGAATATTAAGATGCTTCACCGATCCTTTGGGTATTTCATCCTTTAAATTTCCCTCTTTTAAAACTCCTTGTTGCGCCTCCTTTATTTGAGTAGTAAGGTTATTATGAATCATTATATTCATAGATTTTACTCGAATGGGTTCTCTGTCCTTCCTGCTCAAGGCATCGGCTACCACATTTGCCTTCCCCGGGTGGTAACGAATCTCAAAGTCGTAATCATTCAATAATTCAATCCACCTACGCTGCCTCATATTCAGTTGTTTCTGATTAAATATGTGTTGAAGACTTTTGTGGTCGGTATATATAATACTTTTGACCCCATATAAGTAGTGCCTCCAGGTTTTTAATGCAAAAACAACCGCGCCTAATTCCAAATCATGCGTCGTATAATTTTTTTCGTGAATCTTCAATTGTCTAGACGCATAAGCAATCACCTTCATTCGTTGCATTAATACACAACCGAGACCTTGCTTTGATGCATCACAATAAATCACAAAATCATCATTCCCTTCAGGCAATGACAATATAGGTGCCGTAGTTAGCTTTTTCTTCAATAACTGAAACGCTTTCTCTTGTTCATCCTTCCATTCAAATTTCTTCCCTTTATGCGTTAATGTAGTCAAGGGTTTTGCTATTCTAGAAAAGTCTTGGATGAACCTTCTGTAGTAACCAGCTAGTCCTAAAAACTGGCGTATGTGTTTCGGAGTTTTCGGGGTTTTCCACTTTTCAACAGTTTCTATCTTTGCCGGATCCACCTTAATACCTTCTTTGTTCACTATGTGACCGAGGAATTGAACTTCTTCCAACCAAAATGCACACTTTGAAAACTTAGCGTACAATTCTTCCTTCCTCAATACTTCTAACACCTTTCTCAAATGTTCACCGTGTTCTTGGTCATTCTTTGAGTAAATAAGTATGTCATCAATGAAAACAATGACAAACTTGTCAAGGTATGGTCCATACACTCGGTTCATAAGGTCCATGAACACAGCTGGTGCATTAGTTAAACAAACGGCATGACCATAAACTCGTAATGACCGTAACGTGTTCTGAAAGCAGTCTTTGGAATATCATCTTCTTTCACCCGCATTTGATGATACCCGGAACATAAGTCAATCTTTGAATAAACAGACGAGCCTTGTAGTTGATCAAATAAGTCGTCGATTCTCGGTAGTGGGTATCGGTTCTTGATGGTAAGTTTGTTCAACTCTCGGTAGTCGATACACAACCTGAATGTACCATCTTTCTTCTTGACAAACAAAACAGGAGCTCCCCACGGTGATGTGCTTGGTCGAATGAAACCACACTCTAAAAGTTCTTGTAATTGGCTTTGCAGTTCTTTCATCTCGCTGGGTGCTAGTCTGTAAGGAGCACGAGCTATTGGTGCAGCTCCTGGTACAAGATCTATTTGAAATTCAACGGATCGATGTGGGGGTAATCCCGGTAATTCTTTCGGAAATACATCGGGAAATTCTTTTGCAATGGGAACATCATTGATGCTCTTTTCTTCAGTTTGTACTTTCTCGACGTGTGCTAGAACAGCATGGCAACCTTTTCTTATTAGTTTTTGTGCCTTCAAATTACTAATAAGATGTAGCTTCGTGTTGCCCTTTTCTCCGTACACCATTAAGGGTTTTCCTTTTTCTCGTATAATGCGAATTGCATTTTTGTAACAAACGATCTCTGATTTCACTTCTTTCAACCAGTCCATACCGATTATCACATCAAAACTCCCTAACTCTACTGGTATCAAATCAATCTTAAATGTTTCGCTAACCAGTTTAATTTCTCGATTCCGACATATATTATCTGCTGAAATTAATTTACCATTTGCTAATTCGAGTAAAAATTTACTATCCAAAGGCGTCAATGGACAACTTAATTTAGCACAAAAATCTCTACTCATATAGCTTCTATCCGCACCCGAATCAAATAAAACGTAAGCAGATTTATTGTCAATAAGAAACGTACCCGTAACAAGCTCCGGGTCTTCCTGTGCCTCTGCCACATTAATATTAAAAACTCTTCCGCGGCCTTGTCCATTCGTGTTCTCCTGGTTCGGGCAATTTCTAATAATGTGGCCCGGTTTTCCACATTTATAACAAACTACATTGGCATAACTTGCTCCGACACTACTTGCTCCGCCATTACTCGTTCCGACACCATTTGTTCCTTTCGTTCTATTAAGCCCTGGTCCGTAGACCTCACACTTCGCCGCGCTATGACCATTTCTTTTACACTTGTTGCAAAATTTGGTGCAGAACCCCGAGTGATACTTTTCACACCTTTGGCATAGCTGATTCTGATTATTGTTGTTGTTGCGGTTATTATTGTTATTGGGATGATTGTTGTAGTTGCTGTTGTTGTTGTTGTTGTTGTTGTTGTTGTTGGGCCGTTTGTTGTAGTTGCGATTGATGTTGCGATTGTTGGGATAATTGTTGCGATTATTGTTGTAATTGCTGTTGTTGTTGTATTGGTGATTCTTATCACCGTTTTCCTCCCACTTTCTTTTGACTTTCTTCACATTGGCCTCTTCAGCAGTCTGTTCTTTAATTCTTTCTTCAATCTGGTTCACTAGTTTGTGAGCCATTCTACATGCCTGTTGTATGGAGGCGGGCTCGTGTGAACTTATATCTTCTTGGATTCTTTCCGGTAATCCTTTCACAAACGCGTCGATCTTCTCTTCCTCATCTTCGAATGCTCCCGGACACAATAGGCACAATTCTGTGAATCGTCTTTCATACGTGGTAATATCAAATCCTTGGGTTCATAGCCCTCTAAGTTCTGTCTTGAGCTTATTGACCTCGGTTCTGGGACGGTACTTCTCGTTCATCAAGTGCTTGAATGCTGACCACGGTAGTGCGTACGCATCGTCTTGTCCCACTTGCTCTAGATAGGTATTCCACCATGTTAACGCAGAACCTGTGAAGGTATGCGTAGCGTACTTCACTTTGTCCTCTTCAGTACACTTACGTATGGCAAACACCGATTCAACCTTCTCGGTCCATCGTTTCAATCCGATCGGTCCTTCGGTTCCATCAAATTCCAAAGGTTTGCAGGCAGTGAATTCTTTGTAGGTGCATCCTACACGATTTCCTGTACTGCTAGATCCAAGGTTATTGTTGGTATGTAGCGCAGCCTGTACTGCGGCTATGTTTGAAGCTAGAAAAGTACGGAATTCCTCTTCATTCATATTCACGGTGTGTCGAGTAGTCGGTGCCATTTCCTTCAAAATAGTCAAATGGAACAAGTTAATCATACAGAATATTAAGAGTAGTTAATAGTATTTCGTAGCATAATATGAACTCATTTATAAAAGCTTTTTCTTCATATTAGCGTTTTATAAATTTAAATTCGGGTAGTACATACCCGTTAAGTTCATACTTAGTAGCTAATATACAATTCAACTACTACAATTCTATATGAAAAACTGATTATAATAATATTTCGTGTTCAAACTTTTACATAATATTTTACAAACTTACAATACCGCTTATTTTACATATAGCATGAAATATAGCACACAATAAATTTGATACAAGATGGTTGTGAAGATAATTCTAGCTAGTACACAAGTCGTTCAGCAAAGGCAATAAAGACACGTAATTCATACGTCCAGAAACAAGTCATGCATTCTGGTTTTACTAGGATTACTTCCCATCCTTGGTCTTGTGGAACATAACCGTTATGGCCATTGATAAGACAGCGTGTTGTAACGTCGTCAAAGGGGCGAGGGTTACGTAATGTCCAACAGTCCCGTAACAATCTAAAAACCTCATTTCTTACCCCAATTACCGACTCCGTCACTTGTGGAAACGTTTTGTTTAATAGTTGTAGCCCGATGTTCTTGTTCTCACTTTGGTGAGAAGCGAACATTACTAATCCGTAAGCATAACATGCTTCTTTATATTGCATGTTAGCCGCTTTTTCTAAATCACGAAGTCCAATATTCGAATATATTGAGTCAAAATAATTTCTTAACCCATTGCGTAAAATAGCATTTGGGTTCCCCGCAATATATGCGTCAAAGTAAACACATCGTAACTTATGGATTTCCCAATGTGATATCCCCCATCTTTCGAACAAAAGCCTTTTATAAACCAAGGCATTCTTGGAACGTTCTTCGAATGTCTTACAAACTGATCTCGCCTTAAATAGTTGTGCCGAAGAATTCTGACCGACTCTAGACAAGATTTCATCAATCATGTCTCCGGGTAGGTCTCTTAAAATATTGGGTTGTCTATCCATTTTGTGTTTTTATACTGTAAAATAGACAAGAGTTAGATTCATAAAAAAATACTTATTAATACAAGCAATTTTTACATATATCTTAAAGCATAAGCACACTATATTACATATATTACACCACACGAATACAACTATCTTATTCCGACTCGCTTGTTTCTTCTTCTTCGGTTTTGGTTCGTTTTGCCAAGTTTCTAGGGATATATGATGTTCCCCTAATACGAGCCGTCGTTTTCCACATTGGTTTAAAAAAACCTGGTGGTTTAGAGGTTCCCGGGTCATTGTTACAACTTAAGGACTTCGGGGGTTGACGATACATATAAAGTTCATCGGGGTTGGAATTAGATTTCTCTATTTTTATGCCCTTTCCCTTATTATTTTCTTTTGTCTTTTTAAATTCAGTTGGGGTAATTTCTATAACATCATCGGAATTCTCGTCGGAATTCGATTCATCGGAGAATTGGTAATCCTCCCAATATTTTGCTTCCTTGGCGGAAACACCATTGACCATAATTAACCTTGGTCGGTTGGTTGAGGATTTTCTTTTACTTAACCGTTTTATTATTTCCCCCACCGGTTCTATTTCTTCATCCGGTTCCGATTCTTCTTCCGGTTCCGATTCTTCTTCCGGTTCCGACTCTTCTTCCGGTTCCTCTTCAGGAACTTGTGAATCAGTCCACGAATCATTCCAATTTACATTTGACTCTTCATTATTATTAGGTGAGTCAATGGGACTTGTTCTAGAGGTAGACATCTATCACATAATATCAAACGCGTTAAGAGATTAATATATCACATAATATTCACATGTTAAAAATATATAGTTTCCAACAAAATTTGTTAAGCAATTATTTTTCAAGTAAACACGGTCGAAGTCCAGACTCACTAATGCATCCTAACAAACTCGATAAGACACACTAATGTAAAATTCTGGTTCTCTAAGACCAACGCTCGGATACCAACTGAAATGTCCCGTTCTTATTGATTAAAATCGTTCCATATTAATTGATTTCGTTGCGAGGTTTTGACCTCTATATGAGACGTTTTTCAAAGACTGCATTCATTTTTAAAACAAACCATAACCTTTATTTCATAGATAAAGGTTTTAAAAAGCTTTACGTAGATTATCAAATAATGATAATCTAAAATATCCTGTTTACACACGACCATTACATAATGGTTTACAATACAAATAAGTTTCTTGAATGCAGTTTTTACACAATATCATGCAAGCATGGACTCCAAATCTCGTCCTTATTTAAGTATGCGACAGCGGAAGCTCTTAATAATCACCTGAGAATAAACATGCTTAAAACGTCAACAAAAATGTTGGTGAGTTATAGGTTTAACCTATATATATCAAATCATAATAATAGACCACAAGATTTCATATTTCAATACACATCCCATACATAGAGATAAAAATCATTCATATGGTGAACACCTGGTAACCGACATTAACAAGATGCATATATAAGAATATCCCCATCATTCCGGGACACCCTTCGGATATGATATAAATTTCGAAGTACTAAAGCATCCGGTACTTTGGATGGGGTTTGTTAGGCCCAATAGATCTATCTTTAGGATTCGCGTCAATTAGGGTGTCTGTTCCCTAATTCTTAGATTACCAGACTTAATAAAAAGGGGCATATTCGATTTCGATAATTCAACCATAGAATGTAGTTTCACGTACTTGTGTCTATTTTGTAAATCATTTATAAAACCTGCATGTATTCTCAACCCAAAAATATTAGATTTTAAAAGTGGGACTATAACTCACTTTCACAGATTTTTTACTTCGTCGGGAAGTAAGACTTGGCCACTGGTTGTGTAACATCCCGCGTTTTTCCGTTAAATTTATTTTAACACCGTCTCTTTTTTTTAATGACATCTCTCGTCACCTATATTTGTACACTTCATTAACTAGTGTTCTTGATAATCCCGTTACTCGATTACAACATCTCTCGTTAACTTGCGTTTTAAAAATATTCGATCGGTTAAATCCCGCACCCGCTTCTAAACTCGAGGGACTAAAATTGACACGGGGCAAACTAGTTGACTAGGTCAACTAGTCCACCCCAATCACCACCATTCAATCCCTCTCTCTCTCTCTCTCTTTCTTTCTTTTTTCTCTCAAGAACACAAACATAATTCATCATCTAAATTCGGATCGGGAAGCAAACTTCAAAACAAATTACATATTCGTGATCCTCTCATCATCCTCTTCGATTTGGTACCAATTTCATCCATTTTGGGTAACATTTCTAAAACACTAAATTTCTCTAAATTCGTTTTATATACTTGAAATTGTGTTAGTTAGTGTCTATGGCTCGTGTGTAACATGAATATATGTTTTGTTTGCTCGATTTGTGGTTTGGAGTAACTAGTTTGAGTTTTTGAAATGGGTTTGCTTAATCCTTGATTTTGGATGAGTTAATGTTGTTAGATTGTTAAAGTGCATGTTTTAATTGTGTTACTAGTATCATTAGCCACATTTGGATGTGTAGGTTGATTAAGAAAACTTCAAAAACCCGATTAATGATTTTGTGATGTTTGACTAGGGTTTGATAGTTCTTGACATGAACTTTTGGATGCTTAAATGCCATGGAGTGTTAATTGTTAGTGTTTAGTAGTAATGTATGCTGCATTACCTTCAAAACGGCATATCGTATGTGTAAATTGGATTCCCGAATCATAAAATACGTTTTACGAACTTGAAACTTTGAAAATAAACCCTTCTTGATCAATTGACGAGTTTTCGGTTATTGTAAATGATGTTTTTGATTGATGATATGTGGTTAGTTGTATTCCTTGTCGAAATAGCTTTCCGATGATATAAAATACATGTTCTAATTGTTTGCGGATCATAAAATGTGATTGTTTGTGTTTTGGTTCGTGCATACTTTGAAAACTGACCAGAATTCTCTGCCCAGATGGTGGTGCGGCGCGCCCCATCCCCGCGCGGCGCGCGGATTGGCCTGGTCAGATTCTGACCTCTTTGTCCCATTTCACGTGAAATGTTTGACTAGCTACCGACCTCCGATTCACATGAAACTTGTTTTAATATACTTGTATATGAATATTTAGCATAGAAAAATAGTTCGGGACCCGACCCGAGCGCGTTGACTTTTTCGTTGACTTTGACCAAGTTTGACTTTTAGTCAAACTTAACCAAACTTTTATACAATCATTCTAACATGCTTTTATACTTATTTCTCGTATGAAACTTGACAACGTGATTCACATGCTATACTTAATCGAGTCGTAACGAGCCATAGGACTAATTGAACACATTTCACCCGACCTTGTGTCGTAACCGGTTAATTGATATAACTTACTTGTTTAGGTCAAGGCTAAGCAACTTTCATGCACACGTTTACTTGTTGAAGTACCTTTATACTCGTGCACTCGAGGTGAGATCATAGTCCCACTTTTTACTCTTTTGAACTTACTTTTGGGATGAGAAAACATAAACGATTCTTTTGAACTAAGTGAACACAAGAACGGGAAAACAAACATTCTACATACGAGTTTAGAACAAAAATCCTCAATCCGATTATCATTAGTTACATCAGATGGTGTAAGCGAGAACTTATGTTATATGGCCATATTGGGTTGACAACCCTCATCCTTGACGGTTCGCTACCGTCTACGGATGAAATATATTTTCGGGAACAGTGTTGTTCTAGCACTAATTGATGGGGTATTCAACGGACGGAACGTTAAGCTTTGATAATTGGGTGCTCGTGAATATTAACTTTTAGAATGTACTACTATTATTTCAACTTTGCAAATCTTGTGGTTCGACTTACTTTACTTTTACTCACTTACTTAAACCTATGATTTCACCAACGTTTTTGCGTTGACAGATTCTTCTATGTTTTCTCAGGTTTTCACATGGCTATTTGTTACATGCTTCCGCACTCTTTGATTACTTGATTGGAGTCTACCATGCATGCATACGCTAGGGATAGCATTTTTGGAATCAAACTTTTGTCCACTTACTTACGCTATTTATAGCAACTGTGGTTTCAAACTAATTATGTCGCAAGTTATTTCATTCATACTTTATAACTTTGTAAACTTAAACTTATTGTCGATCCGTTTGTTAAACTAAACTTTGTACCTTTCAAATGAACGCGACATAATTTTGGTCAAACGAGTCTCATATAGGGACTACGACCACGCAACGGGACCTAAGTTAACGACGCCGTCAATAACGGTTTTGGTCGGGTCGTTACAAGTGGTATCAGAGCGTTGGTTGTAGGGAACTAGGATGTGCATTAGTGTGTCTAACAGAGTCGTTAGGACGCATTAGTGAGTCTAGACTACAACCGGATAGTTAGCATTTGCATTCTGACATACATTTGCTATAGATAGCACTTACTTGACTACTTGTGCATTATACTTGAATCATTCTTAGGCAAACTTTTTAATGGTACCCAACCTTCATCATACGAACTCGTATTCCGCCACTTTTTGGTAACACACGTAAATTCATGATTCATACACGTATGGAAGACGACGACTTCATTAGTCACACTTGTTCGGGAACTCTGTCTCCCGGATTGTTATTTGCCACCGTTTCAACTTACTATCGATTTCCCACTGGTGTTTCTTACTATCTACTTTTTGGTGTTACTACCATCACTACTCTAGGTGAGTATCGTCATCAACATTTATCACTACGGTTGCGTGCTACTTGTTATCATGACTCGTTACTCTTTTCATACCTGAATACATTTTTGTCTGACTCGAACCGCATTGACGTGAACAATCAACTATACACTTCCCTCGGGGAACGCATCTTCAGAGTTGCACCAATTCTTTCGATTTAATACGAGTCACGTTTGAGACGTCGTTACATTTTGTTCATTTTAGATTTTCGCGATTACACGAACTTGAATCTATAGAGTGATATGGGAATGGAGGTATGAGTTAGCGTAATATAACGACACTCGATCAACGTGGTTATATTACGGTAAGACATACCAAAGTTCTAGTGACGCGTGATGGTGGTTAGACTCGATCAACCTAAACACCACCATGTGCCATGTACATGACTTCATCCTTTCATGTTTGGACATCCGAAAACTCCGAGAATATTGATAACAACCATACCGGGGACACCCCTTCGACTTTTGTCGAACTATACTTATGCTTCCGAATGAATTACCGATTCCTCTCGACTTCAACCGTATGTTACACGTGTATACTATCTCGTCCTCGCACGGTCTTATTGACTAATTACGATTTACTCGTTATGCTCGCACCGAGGCGGAAATTTCTCTCTCATCACACTCGTACTTCCGGTTCAGGAAATCTTTACTCTAAACTCTCAATGGGGGGAGAGACTCTCCACGTTATACTAGTATTCACCTCGAGGGTGAATAGTTCCAACGAACGTTTTTCTTTCAGAAACCGATGAGAACTTGCCCCGACGAACGTTTTTGGAAACCGATAAATCTTCCGCGACGCGAATTTTCTTGAGAAACTTGTCCTAACAAACTTGTTCAATATGCCTTAGGGAAATATACCCCGTTTCGGATCGAGATCCTCGTTTCATTTCTAGATTTCGGAGTACCTTACAAAAAGCCTCGGGACCGCGTTTAGACATGAGTACCGCGTACCATCCACAACCCGACGGACCGAACAAACATGCGATTTAAACCTTGGAAACCATAATACAAGTTTGTATTACCAACTTCAAATTTACTTGAGAAAAGTATTTTCCTTTGACCGAATCCTCGTACTACAATGATTTTCATTCGAGTTTTTAACGTCACTCCTTTTGAAACCACATGTGACCGGAAACGTCATTCTCCTTTGTCGAACCAAGTAAACGATGATCAATTCACCGGGGCCGAGGTTATTCATGAGCAACCGAGAAAATTTATTCATATTCAGGTAAAACCCTACGCGACTCGTAATCACCAAGAGCTACGCCGATGTTAGACGTAAACATTTCAAATTCCACGTGGGAAACCACGTCATGTTAAGAGTCGCACCTTGGGAAGGTGCAATCCGTTTCAGTAAAACGTAGGAAGCTAAATCCGCGATATTTTGATCCTTTAAATTCTTGGGGTGTTTTGGACCCGTCGCTAGCCGTTTAGACTTTTCCGACTCATTTTGGGTCTCCGTTTATCCTACATTCGAGGTATCAACTCAGAGACGTGTTTTGCGAAACAAGAACTTGTCATTCCTTTTCGATAAGCTTACTATCGACGATAAACTTCATTCCTAGGAGGACCGGTTGAAACCATGAATCATGGAAGCCAAACCTTAAAACAACACATGATCCCGACCGTCAAAGTTCGTTGAAATACCAAGGACGTACCTTCCCTCATCCGTAGAATTGTCAACGCAAGATCTCGAGTAAGATTCAACAACTACTACTTCCAACTAAATTTCGGGACGAAATTTCTTTTGAGGCGTGGATAATGTAACATCCCGCGTTTTTCCGTTAAATTTATTTTAACACCGTCTCTTTTTTTTAATGACATCTCTCGTCACCTATATTTGTACACTTCATTAACTAGTGTTCTTGATAATCCCGTTACTCGATTACAACATCTCTCGTTAACTTGCGTTTTAAAAATATTCGATCGGTTAAATCCCGCACCCGCTTCTAAACTCGAGGGACTAAAATTGACACGGGGCAAACTAGTTGACTAGGTCAACTAGTCCACCCCAATCACCACCATTCAATCCCTCTCTCTCTCTCTCTTTCTTTCTTTTTTCTCTCAAGAACACAAACATAATTCATCATCTAAATTCGGATCGGGAAGCAAACTTCAAAACAAATTACATATTCGTGATCCTCTCATCATCCTCTTCGATTTGGTACCAATTTCATCCATTTTGGGTAACATTTCTAAAACACTAAATTTCTCTAAATTCGTTTTATATACTTGAAATTGTGTTAGTTAGTGTCTATGGCTCGTGTGTAACATGAATATATGTTTTGTTTGCTCGATTTGTGGTTTGGAGTAACTAGTTTGAGTTTTTGAAATGGGTTTGCTTAATCCTTGATTTTGGATGAGTTAATGTTGTTAGATTGTTAAAGTGCATGTTTTAATTGTGTTACTAGTATCATTAGCCACATTTGGATGTGTAGGTTGATTAAGAAAACTTCAAAAACCCGATTAATGATTTTGTGATGTTTGACTAGGGTTTGATAGTTCTTGACATGAACTTTTGGATGCTTAAATGCCATGGAGTGTTAATTGTTAGTGTTTAGTAGTAATGTATGCTGCATTACCTTCAAAACGGCATATCGTATGTGTAAATTGGATTCCCGAATCATAAAATACGTTTTACGAACTTGAAACTTTGAAAATAAACCCTTCTTGATCAATTGACGAGTTTTCGGTTATTGTAAATGATGTTTTTGATTGATGATATGTGGTTAGTTGTATTCCTTGTCGAAATAGCTTTCCGATGATATAAAATACATGTTCTAATTGTTTGCGGATCATAAAATGTGATTGTTTGTGTTTTGGTTCGTGCATACTTTGAAAACTGACCAGAATTCTCTGCCCAGATGGTGGCGCGGCGCGCCCCATCCCCGCGCGGCGCGCGGATTGGCCTGGTCAGATTCTGACCTCTTTGTCCCATTTCACGTGAAATGTTTGACTAGCTACCGACCTCCGATTCACATGAAACTTGTTTTAATATACTTGTATATGAATATTTAGCATAGAAAAATAGTTCGGGACCCGACCCGAGCGCGTTGACTTTTTCGTTGACTTTGACCAAGTTTGACTTTTAGTCAAACTTAACCAAACTTTTATACAATCATTCTAACATGCTTTTATACTTATTTCTCGTATGAAACTTGACAACGTGATTCACATGCTATACTTAATCGAGTCGTAACGAGCCATAGGACTAATTGAACACATTTCACCCGACCTTGTGTCGTAACCGGTTAATTGATATAACTTACTTGTTTAGGTCAAGGCTAAGCAACTTTCATGCACACGTTTACTTGTTGAAGTACCTTTATACTCGTGCACTCGAGGTGAGATCATAGTCCCACTTTTTACTCTTTTGAACTTACTTTTGGGATGAGAAAACATAAACGATTCTTTTGAACTAAGTGAACACAAGAACGGGAAAACAAACATTCTACATACGAGTTTAGAACAAAAATCCTCAATCCGATTATCATTAGTTACATCAGATGGTGTAAGCGAGAACTTATGTTATATGGCCATATTGGGTTGACAACCCTCATCCTTGACGGTTCGCTACCGTCTACGGATGAAATATATTTTCGGGAACAGTGTTGTTCTAGCACTAATTGATGGGGTATTCAACGGACGGAACGTTAAGCTTTGATAATTGGGTGCTCGTGAATATTAACTTTTAGAATGTACTACTATTATTTCAACTTTGCAAATCTTGTGGTTCGACTTACTTTACTTTTACTCACTTACTTAAACCTATGATTTCACCAACGTTTTTGCGTTGACAGATTCTTCTATGTTTTCTCAGGTTTTCACATGGCTATTTGTTACATGCTTCCGCACTCTTTGATTACTTGATTGGAGTCTACCATGCATGCATACGCTAGGGATAGCATTTTTGGAATCAAACTTTTGTCCACTTACTTACGCTATTTATAGCAACTGTGGTTTCAAACTAATTATGTCGCAAGTTATTTCATTCATACTTTATAACTTTGTAAACTTAAACTTATTGTCGATCCGTTTGTTAAACTAAACTTTGTACCTTTCAAATGAACGCGACATAATTTTGGTCAAACGAGTCTCATATAGGGACTACGACCACGCAACGGGACCTAAGTTAACGACGCCGTCAATAACGGTTTTGGTCGGGTCGTTACAGGTTGATTCACAAACCTATAACAATATATACATATATATCAAAGTATGTTCAAAATATATTTACAACACTTTTAATATATTTTGATTTTTTAAGTTTATTAAGTCAGCTGTCCTCGTTAGTAACCTACAACTAGTTGTCCACAGTTAGATGTACAGAAATAAATCGATAAATATTATCTTGAATCAATCCACGACCCAGTGTATACGTATCTCAGTATTGATCACAACTCAAACTATATATATTTTGGAATCAACCTCAACCCTGTATAGCTAACTCCAGCATTCACATATAGAGTGTCTATGGTTGTTCCGAAATATATATAGATGTGTCGACATGATAGGTCGAAACATTGTATACGTGTCTATGGTATCTCAAGATTACATAATATACAATATAAGTTGATTAAGTTATGGTTGGAATAGATTTGTTACCAATTTTCACGTAGCTAAAATGAGAAAAATTATCCAATCTTGTTTTACCCATAACTTCTTCATTTTAAATCCTTTTTGAGTGAATCAAATTGCTATGGTTTCATATTGAATTCTATTTTATGAATCAAAATAGAAAAAGTATAGGTTTATGGTCGAAAAAATAAGTTACAGGTCGTTTTTGTAAAGGTAGTCATTTCAGTCGAAAGAACGACGTCTAGATGACCATTTTAGAAAACATACTTCCACTTTGAGTTTAACCATAATTTTTGGATATAGTTTCATGTTCATAATAAAAATCATTTTCGCAGAATAACAACTTTTAAATCAAAGTTTATCATAGTTTTTAATTAACTAACCCAAAACAGCCCGCGGTGTTACTACGACGGCGTAAATTCGGTTTTACGGTGTTTTTCGTGTTTCCAGGTTTTAAATCATTAAGTTAGCATATCATATAGATATAGAACATGTGTTTAGTTGATTTTAAAAGTCAAGTTAGAAGGATTAACTTTTGTTTGCGAACAAGTTTAGAATTAACTAAACTATGTTCTAGTGATTACAAGTTTAAACCTTCGAATAAGATAGCTTTATATGTATGAATCGAATGATGTTATGAACATCATTACTACCTTAAGTTTCTTGGATAAACCTACTGGAAAAGAGAAAAATAGATCTAGCTTCAATGGATCCTTGGATGGCTCGAAGTTCTTGAAGCAGAATCATGACACGAAAACAAGTTCAAGTAAGATCATCACTTGAAATAAGATTGTTATAGTTATAGAAATTGAACCAAAGTTTGAATATGATTATTACCTTGTATTAGAATGATAACCTACTGTAAGAAACAAAGATTTCTTGAGGTTGGATGATCACCTTACAAGATTGGAAGTGAGCTAGCAAACTTGAAAGTATTCTTGATTTTATGTAACTAGAACTTGTAGAATATATGAAGAACACTTAGAACTTGAAGATAGAACTTGAGGGAGATCAATTAGATGAAGAAAATTGAAGAATTAAAGTGTTTGTAGGTGTTTTTGGTCGTTGGTGTATGGATTATATATAAAGGATATGTAATTTTGTTTTCATGTAAATAAGTCATGAATGATTACTCATATTTTTGTAATTTTATGAGATATTTCATGTTAGTTGCCAAATGATGGTTCCCACATGTGTTAGGTGACTCACATGGGCTGCTAAGAGCTGATCATTGGAGTGTATATACCAATAGTACATACATCTAAAAGCTGTGTATTGTACGAGTACGAATACGGGTGCATACGAGTAGAATTGTTGATGAAACTGAACGAGGATGTAATTGTAAGCATTTTTGTTAAGTAGAAGTATTTTGATAAGTGTATTGAATTCTTTCAAAAGTTTATAAATACATATTAAAACACTACATGTATATACATTTTAACTGAGTCGTTAAGTCATCGTTAGTCGTTACATGTAAGTGTTGTTTTGAAACCTTTAGGTTAACGATCTTGTTAAATGTTGTTAACCCAATGTTTATAATATCAAATGAGATTTTAAATTATTATATTATCATGATATTATCATGTATGAATATCTCTTAATATGATATATATACATTAAATGTCTTTACAACGATAATCGTTACATATATGTCTCGTTTAAAAATCATTAAGTTAGTAGTCTTGTTTTTACATATGTAGTTCATTGTTAATATACTTAATGATATGTTTACTTATCATAGTATCATGTTAACTATATATATATCCATATATATGTCATCATATAGTTTTTACAAGTTTTAACGTTCGTGAATCACCGGTCAACTTGGGTGGTCAATTGTCTATATGAAACATATTTCAATTAATCAAGTCTTAACAAGTTTGATTGCTTAACATGTTGGAAACATTTAATCATGTAAATATCAATCTCAATTAATATATATAAACATGGAAAAGTTCGGGTCACTACAATTCACCCCTGTTTTAATAAGTCCATTGACTATTAATCCATTCCCGTGTCCGGTTAAATGAACGATTATTAGTACTTATAAATATCCCAGCCCATCGTGTCAGATCGAGTGTATATGGTTATTTATAGGTACGTCCAATTGTAAATCTTTATATTAAATTAACAAACTATCATTTAATTAAACAAAAATAAAGCCCATTAATAGTCCATAGTCTAATTTCCACAAGTGTCGTTCTTTTGTCCAAACCCCAATTATGGTACAAAGCCCAATTACCCTGTCTTAATATTTAGCCCAACATCACGATTACTTCGGCTTAAATAAGCATAATAATAACTTAGCTACAAGACATTAATTTAAAAAGGTTGAACATAACTTACAATGATTAATAATAGCGTAGCGTTACACGGACAGAATTTCGACTTACACCCTTACAACATTCGCTAACATACCCTTATTATTAAAATTAAAATTAAATTTAAAATTATAATATATATATATATATATATATATATATATATATATATATATATATATATATATATATATATATATATATATATATATATATATATATATATTTATACGTTGAGAGAGAGATAGATAAAGATGTGTTTAAGTTCGACCAAAACTGCGAAATTTATAGGACCTGACCCAAAATTTGGGGCCATGCGATCGCATGGAAATTGCACTTCCAGGCCATGCGATCGCATGGCCTGCTTTTTCAGCTCACACAGATTTGTTTTCTTGTTTGCCGACGGTTTATATATATAATATAATATATATATAATTTTAAGAATTATTTATATATTATATTATATTCATGTGCATAGTTGACTTGTAATTTTTAGTCCGTTGCGTCGAGCGTTGAGAGTTGACTCTGGTCCCGGTTCCGGATTTTTGAACGTCCTTTCGTACAATTTAATATCTTGTACTTTGCGTTTTGTGTCTTGTACTCTTGTAATTTTGAGACGTTTCTCATCAATAATTTGAACCACTTTGATTGTACTTTGTACTTTTTAGCTTTCTGGTCGTTTGCGTCTTCAATTCGTCGAATCTATCTTTTGTCTTCACCTTTTATTATTTAAACGAATATCACTTGTAAATAGAACAATTGCAACTAAAAGCTTGTCTTTCTTGAGGGATAATGCTATGAAATATATGTTCGTTTTTAGCATTATCAGTAATCTCGGCAACTCTTCCTGAAAGACTTCAGGAAATTCTCTTGCCACAGGCACGTCGTTGATGCTCTTCTCTTTCTCCTTCGTTTTGACTTTATTAACATGTGCTAGGATAGCATAGCTCCCTTTCTTCAAGCACTTTTGGACTTTCAAGCAGCTAATGAGTTTTAGCTTTGAGTTACCCTTCTCTGCATAAATCATTACTTCCGTTTTATCCTTACGGGGAATGCGAATTGCCTTCTTGGCACACACAACTTCAGCTCCTATTTTGGACATCCAGTCCATACCGACTATTACATCAAAACTTCCTAATTCTACGGGTATCAAATCAATTTTAAACGTTTCTCCGGCTAAATTTATTTTACAATCACGTCAAATTTTATCGGCTTTAATTAGTTTACCATTAGCTAACTCAATCATGTACTTAGCATCTAGAGGTAATGATGAACAATTCAATTTAGCGTAAAAGTCTCTACACATGTAACTTCTATCGGCACCAGTATCAAATATAATAGATGCAGATAAGTCATTAATGGTAAACGTACCCGTAACAAGCTCTGGGTCTTCACACGCCTCTCTAACATTAATAACAAATGCTCTTCCCCGTGCAGGTCCGTTATTCTTCTCTAGATTCGGGCACTGGCTCTTAATATGACCCTGTTTCCTACACCCGTAACAAGTAACAGTAGCCAAGGCAGTTCTATTTGCATTGGTGGCAGGAGTCTTGGTGCCATTTGTATTTGTAACGGGAACCCAACAATCTTCAGCAAGATGACCCCTTCGATTACATTTGTTGCACACCACATTACAAAAACCAGTGTGATATTTGTGGCATTTGTTACATGAGGGATTATGCCCTTTGTAACCCGAGCTTGAACCACTACCCGCACCTTGCGTGGTTTCCTGTTTCTTAAGAGATTGTTGCTGGTGACCTCGATCACGGTTTCCATCCCACTTTCTTTTGTTATCCGATACCTTGGCATCGGTATTTGATGCATTCTAATCCAGGATGATCTGATCCATTAGCTCGTTTGCCATGGTTATAGCTTCATGAATTGTCTTGGGTTTGGATGATGTAACATTGGCCTTGATGTTCTTTGGCAGACCATCTTTGTACAATTCAATCTTTCGCTCTTCCGTTGGTACCAATTCAGGACATAACAAGGCTAATTCCATGAATCGCCTGTTATAGTTGGTAAGTTCGGTTCCGACAACTTTCAGATTTCGTAACTCGGCTTCCATTTTTCTAACCTCGTTCCTTGGGCAGTATTCATTGATTAGCATATTTTTCAACTCCTCCCAAGGAGTATCATATGCTTCATCGCCCCCTACAGCTTTTACATAGTTTTTCCACCATGTAAGTGCACCATCCTGTAATGTGCATGAAGCATACTTTGTCCTATCCCCTTCAGCACAACCACTGATTTTGAATACGGCCTCGAGCTTTTCGAACCATCGGGTTAAACCGACTGGTCCTTCTGTTCCACTGAATGATGAAGGTTTGCAACCTTAAAATGCTTTATATGTGCATCCAACACGAGGGTTGGTGTTATTTGCTGATGCTCTTGCCGCTTCGACCCAAAGCATACGGTCGTTTACGCGTTGGTTGATAAGCTCCTCAATTTCTTGTTCCGTCATTTGGTTTAATCGAGCCATGTTTCTTCAATAAACATATAAGATAATTAATCACATAGAATATTATAGATGTAGTGAGTAATTAATGGTACATCATGGCATATTAATAATATGAACCAATTATTATAAAATCATTTTCTTCTTATTAACATTTATAATTATTTCTAGGGTATTACCTACCCGTTAAAGTTCATACTTAATAGCTTAGTACAAAAATTAACTACTACAATCTAGATAATATTCTATTATGAAAAATTTAAAGTAAAATCACATAATCATTTCACGCTTATTCATGATATAACAATACAATACCAGTATTTCACATAGGTTTATTTTACATAATACATATGTAGGATAAAATAAAGCACACTACATAATATTATACATGGCGTGAAATGTTATCATAGCGGGAGGTGATTCAAAAATGACGGGGCCTTTTACTTGTTGGTGAATCAATTTGTTTAGGTGGAATGAGGGATAGACGCACAGTGTATTTTGTTGTTGGTCGTGGGTTGGAGGTACTTGGTATCTTGGTGGGATTATCAGGGAGATTTATATGGTAAGGGTGGTTTGGTGGTAAAAGGTGTCGGTTCTCAAGCCCTACTACAATAGGAAGTTTAACATCCCTTATTGCGTTATTCCAATCTTGTTTAGAAATTTCTTTGACTTCCTCCTCCGCCTCAGGATCGTTTTCAGGTTCTTTCACTTTTGGTTCTTCTGGAATTTGTGAATCTTCCCAAAATGCATCCCACTCTAGGTCATTATCGTCATCAGTTATATAGATGATTGATACATCTTTCTTCGAGTCATCGTGGTTATTAGATAAGTCAATGATTGGTACTTTTGCTAGAGATTCCTCTTCAGAGTCGCTGAATGTGATAATGAGGTTGGTGCTAGAAGTAGACATCTATCATACATTAACTACCACATTAGTAATATACCACATAATATTTACATGTTATAGTATTTAATTTCTGACCAAAAATGATAAGCAATGGTTTTCAAAAACAAGTTTGGTCAAAGTCCAGACTCACTAATGCATCCTAACAAATACCGGTCAGACACACTAATGCAATTTCTGGTTCGCTAAGACCTCTGCTCTGATACCAACTGAAACGACCCGTCCATATTACAATAAATGCAGTACATTATTCATTAGTCCCATAGCGAGGTAATTAACCTATATATGATACGTTTTAGAAAATATTGCATTCGTTTCATAAAAAGCACACCATTATTATACATAATACGAGTTTTAAACATATAGGTGATTATTTACAAAATAATCCCCATGATACATCGATTTTCAAATATTACAAAGGTGACATAACAGTCGAATATAATACATGACCAAAGTTTTATTGAATGCAACCCTCTTTTAAACAAAAGCGTGAGACTCCATGCAAAGCTTACTCAGATAATGCGACAGCGGAAGACTTTCTTAAGGACCTGAGAATAAACATGCTTAAACAGTCAACACAAAGGTTGGTGAGATATATAGGTTTAAAGCTAGCATCGATATAAATATAGACCACAAGATTTCATAGTTACAAACATTTCAATAAAGATATTCTATAAGTTGTTGAGCGATTCGGTAACCATACTTAACCATTAATGTGGCATATTCCCTTTATTATGAAATCTCCCTACATGTACCAAGTGTAGTAAAAACGAAGTACTATGCAACCGTTTACGATACTAGAGTGACTAGCCCGGTTGGGGTTGTCAAACCCGATAGATCTATCAATAGGATTCGCGTATACATGTTCTTACAACATGTAAATATTAGTTACCAAGC
Organism: Rutidosis leptorrhynchoides; assembly: GCF_046630445.1. Lineage (NCBI taxonomy): Eukaryota > Viridiplantae > Streptophyta > Magnoliopsida > Asterales > Asteraceae > Rutidosis > Rutidosis leptorrhynchoides. The sequence goes on along the minus strand of NC_092334.1, from coordinate 140,793,757 downwards.
TATTAGGGAAGATATGCAAAGTGGTACAACTCAACGTAGAATATATTTTAAGTACTTGTGTCTATGGCGTAAAATATAAAATGCATGTATTCTCATCCCAAAATATTTGTAGAGTTTAAAAATGGGACTATATACTCACAGTAGTAAAAGTATATTAATAATAATTTTTCAACTTATTAAAAATATGATCGCCGTCCTTGGATTCACGAACCTATAACAATAATAACGATTCAGATAATAATACGACATATAAAATAAAGCAATTTCATAGAATACTTATATAATAATTTTTAACATTTTATGTTGGTAGTCCAAAATAGTTCAAAAAGTTCATTAATCGGTATATATATATATAATCTTAGAATCACCCTATGGCGTATTGTGTACGTATTGTCTTGCATCAATCTAGAGACGTATTGTATACGTATTGTCTTAGAATTAACTAAGACGTATTGTGTACGTATTGTCTTAGGATTTATCAAAACGTATTGTGCACGTATTGTCATGGAACGTACCAAGATTATTATATATATATATATATATATATATATATATATATATATATATATATATATATATATATATATATATATATATATATATATATATATATATATATATACAATCTCGGAATTAATCAAGATTATAATATTTTGTTATACTAATGATAACATGTCTAAATATATATAGGATATAGGAAAAGTTAGCAAGGATATGGTTAATATAGTTTTTATAATATAAATTTCGTCCATACAACGTTAATTTTAGCAGATTTTGTTTTACTCGCTAAATATTCATTACAACTCCATTTAAAGTGAATCAAATTGCTATGGATTCCTTAATAAGTAAATTTAAAAAAAAAACAAATCGAAAAGATCAGCCCAAGTAGTAATTTTTAGAGCTTTACCCACTTTTTGTGTCGGTGGACAGATTTGGAAAAATCCCGGCATCCACCCAATATATGATTTTTGATAAAATACTTCCACTTTGTCTAAAATCATGAAAAAAATACTGGAAGTCTTATTTACATATATTAACATATTTCCAAAGTCTTAGCCTCGAACTCAAAGTCTAAGATAGGTTTTTAATTCCCAACCCAAAACAGCCCGCTTTTTACCGAATGGAGATTAAAGGATATATGTTAAGTTTCAAGGCGTTCTTAATATGTACAAGTTATAAGTTCTTATATTAACTTAATATAACATCATAATACATATAAATAAGTGTTATTAGAATTCAGTTAGAAAGATTAGATTAGTTTTTCAAACAAGTTTAGAATCAACTAAACTATGTTCTAGTTTATAAACTCTTATATAGATAGCTATAAACATATGAATTGAACAAGAGTTGAAGTAGAGTTTTTACCTCAAGTTTAGAATGTAAAGTTGCTGGAAAGAAGTAGTAGAATAAAACTTGAGAGAGTTCTTGCAAGTGTGTGTAAAAAATGAGTTAGAAATAGTGCTTATTTATAGGCTTGAAAATTTGGTTTTTAGTGAAAATATCTAAGATAAGTTAAAATGTATTAAGTCATGGATGACATATTAAATTTATTAGGTCATGGACGACATATTACACAAATAATTGCAGATTTCTATTAGTATATATCAATAGTAAATACTTCTAGAAGCTGTGTATAATACGGGTAAAAATACCGTATGAATGCGAGTAGAATTCTTGAGGACATTGAACGGAAATACGAGTATAGCTTTCCTTTTTATGTATTGATATATTATAAAGTGTATTTATTACTTGTAAGGATGTATTTACACTCGTAATACATTGTATGTACATACATTTTAATTTAAGTTAATTACGTCGTTTAAATAGTAACATATATCTTGTTCAAAAACTCTTTAAATTAGTAGTATGAAAATATACATATAATACTTTGTTAATATACTTAATGAGATATTTAATTATCATATTTTCAAATTAAATATATGTATATATACACATATATATAATTAATACAAGTTATGACGTTCGTGAATCGTAGGAATAAAAGGGTAGTCAACTGCTTATATAAACTTCTTTCCGGAGGTTCAAGACTTATTAAAATTCATTGCTTATCATGTCGAAATTATTAAATCATATAAATAGTATAATCAAGTAGTCAGAAAAATTCAGGTCATCACAGGTGTGCTCGGACATAATGTTCACACAAATCGGCTATCGAAAAATTTGATCCCTAGTGACGTACTTCGGTTGCAGTCTGGTGATGGGAAAACCATAAGTTTTTAGAAGGATAAATGATGTGATGGGATGATTTTGAAAGATAAATATCCAAAAAAATTCATCTTGAGGTGGATATAAAGTGCAAATTATCCGATCGTTTAGTGGAGGGTGTGTGGATTGGAATTGGTCAAGGGAGTTTCTTGCTTCACGTACAGCATCCCAGTTCAATGATATGCTTTCAGATTTGGGTAATGTGGTGTTAACAGTTTCGATGGATTCTTGGATGTGGTCTATTGCTATTGATGGGGTTTTTCAGGTTGGATGTACTAGACAATTTATAGACAGTCAATTTTTTCATGGTGGTTTGGTGGGTACGTCATGGGTGAAGTCTTTGCCTCGTAAAGTTAATATTTTTATTTGGAGAGTTACGTTGGATAGGTTGCCTACTCGTCTTAATTTTGCAGCTCGCGGCATGGAAATCAACGACATTGGTTGCCTTTGGTGCACGTATCGTGTAGAATCTCTTTCGCACACTTTAAATTCGTGTGAGGTTGCTTTGGATGGAGAAAAGTAAGGATTTGGGTGGACATCATCTTGCCTATGTTTGATGGAAGGGCCGATTATCTTGCTTGGAATCAAGGATGGAATACAAATTCGGGTATAAAGTCGCAGTTATACATCATTTTTGTAGCTGCAACTTGGACTCTTTGGAGGTATTAAAATGATTCTCTTTTTTCTTCGAAGAGATTGAAGAAACAAGAGTTGTTTGATTTAATTCGTATGTACTCTTTAAATGGGATAACAAATAAAGGCAATGAAATTATTAGTTGGATTGATTGGCTTGTATAGCCTTTGTAATTTGTTGGTTGTGCCCCTCTCTAGTTTCTCGCTAGTGAGGTGGTAGCTTTTAATAAAATTGACGTTGAAAAAAAATCAGTTTCACTTTTCTCTCTCCTGAATTTTGCTTTTAAGCCGTCATCACTTCTTATGCTCTTATAAATTGTAAGAGTGGCGATTGACATCACTTTTGAAGTGGTAAGATGACGCGATAACGTATCTAGCTGTCACGTAGCCTAAACATATTAGATAATAATGGATGAGTCATTGAATTCATACAACTAAAAGTGTTTAAAGTTAATTACACCCGATAGAAGTTATTCTAGTTGGTTATACATAAAATATTCTTCGTAATAGATTAATAGATAATAGTGTTGGTCTCTTGATTAACAACAGGAGTATTGTAGAGGGGGGGTGAATACAACTCTTTTAATTAACTTAACAATTATAGAAGTTTAGTATTCAAGCAAGTAATTTAAATAAGAGTCAGAGGTAATTTTTCAACTGTTTATTCTTTATTGATATGAATCACAAAGAATTACAACTGTCCTTGGCAGAATGACAGTTGGTTGATATAGATTATACCTAAGTTATAGCTATTGAGGATATCTTAAGTTATTACAAGTTTGGACTCTAAATAAATAAACTCACACCACTACTTGTTACATTAGTGAATACTTCTATTTATAGTAGTCCTATAAACCACGTAATTGATCTATTGTCCACTGGTACATATGATATCTGTACTTGTGGAGACAACTGCATCAGAGAGTGTGCTCTCCTCTTTCCTCTTTGGTAGCTATTTGCAGGAACACCCCAATTCGGTTTGACACTACTATTTGAATAAACAAATAGAATGTTGTGTTCCCTAGGCATTGACAAAGAATTACACATGTATGCATATGCGTTAAACTTCTGCATTCCCACGTGATCTTGTAAGGTCACTTGTCAGCCGCCGACGCGTGTCCTTTTCTGTTCAACTTTGTCTTTGACTTCTGTTGAATAGTACAATTGATGTAGACCACTCAGGAAACCAATATGCTTGTAACGGAGCATAGCTATCTTCGTGTAGTATGCTGCTTACCAGCTATGCTGGTTCTTCTATGCTGAGTCACTTGATCTTCATGATTTGATGGGCACTCATCCTGTGCTAAATGAAGAATATTGTCTACCTTGTGCTGGTAGACTAGGCAACATACTGAAACACTCGACACAACAACAATTGATGTCTATACATAACTAAACCTATGCTGGCTGCACATAACATTTTAGTGCACATATTTGCTGTTTTGTCATAATTAAATCCTTAATTATTTTGGGGACTTAACAAATAGATACTAACACATAGTTTTGGGATTTCTTGTATTGAGCATATATTGGGTTGACAAGGAGGAAAAGGTCGAAAACAGTCATGTGATAACAACCTAATTAAATCTGAAAAAATATATAGTGGGGAAGTTTTCACGTTTATTCACTTTAATAAAATCAGTACACAGCGGAATACAATATATAGCCAACGTTCACAACTAACTGGCCTTTATTCTAGGAAGAATAACAAATCAAATATAACTGACTTAGACTTCCTCCAGGACTTATCTAATAATTCAAAATAGCTATAAATAAGGATTGACTTAACTACTTATTTTCTACACTCCCCCTCAAGCTGGATTATGAATGTCGATCATACCCAGCTTGTAACGTAGTTCTTCGAAGCTTTGTCTTGGCAACGCCTTAGTAAGAATATCAGCTGTTTGTTGCTTTGATGGAACATATTTCAGGTGTACCTCTCCAGCTTCTAATTTTTCCTTTATGAAGTGCCTGTCAATTTCAACATGTTTGGTGCGTTCATGATGCACGGGGTTTCTTGCAATTTCAATGGCAGATTTATTATCGCTGTAGAGGATTGTAGGTCCCTCTTTGATTACCTTTAGTTCGGTTAACATTCTTCTCAGCCAGATCCCTTCACAAATTCCATGACACAGCGCGAAACTCGGACTCTGCACTACTTCGAGCAACAACAGATTGTTTTTGCTTCTCCAAGTTACTAAATTTCCCTAAATGTATGAACAGTAACCTGTGGTGGATCGTCCGTCCAGTTGTGATCCACCGTAATCAGCATCAGTGTAAATTTCTACCTGCCTTTTGGTTGTCTTTCCAAAGAAAAGTCCTTTTCCTGGGCTTTGTTTTAGATATTGAAGAATTCGTAACACTGCTTTTCGATGATTTTCAGTTGGCTGATTCATGTACCTACTGACCATTCCTACCGCAAAGCTTATATCAGGTCTGGTGTGCAATAAGTAGATCAGTTTCCCAACTAGCCTTTGATGACTTCCTTTATCAGTTAGTGTGCCACCTTCCATCTGTTGTTTTCCTTGTGAGTCCATAGGCGTTAAAGCCAGCTTGCAACCCAACATTCCAGTTTCCTTTAACAAGTCGATTGTATACTTCTGCTGTGTTACAAAAATCCCTTTATGTGATCGAGCTACTTCCATTCCTAGGAAATATTTAAGTTTTCCTAGGTCTTTGACCTCAAATTCCTTGGCTAGTACATTCTTTAGATGTTCGAGTTCTTCTACATAATCACCTGTTAGGATTATATTGTCAACGTATACAATCATGATAGCCCTTTTACCTGTTGAACTGCTTTTAATAAACATGGTGTGATCTGTTTGGCATTGAGTAAAACCATGATTATTCACCACACGGGTTAACCTCTCAAACCATGCTCGAGGTGATTGCTTAAGTCCATAAAGTGACTTCTTCAATTTACACACCTTTCCGAAGGTAGCTGTTGTCTCTAGTCCCGGTGGCACATCCATGTAAACCTCTTTGTCCAGATCCCCATTTAGAAATGCATTCTTGATATCAAGTTGATGTAAAGACCAGTCCAAGTTCGCTGCAAGAGAAAGTAATACCCTAATAGAGTTTAACTTTGCAACGGGTGCAAATGTCTCCCCATAATCAACTCCATATGATTGCGTGAAACCTTTAGCCACGAGCCTTGCCTTGAAGCGATTAACAGTTCCATCAGCATTGTACTTCACCGAAAAAACCCATTTACAACCTACCGTTCTTTTTCGAGCAGGTAATTTTATGAATTCCCAGGTGTCATTCTTTTTTAGAGCGTTTATTTCCTCTTCAACTGCAGCTTTCCAATCAGGATGTTGGAGGGCATCGTGCACATTTTTTGGAACCTGTATTGAATCAAGAGATGCTATAAATGCTCTATAACTCGATGACAACCCTTTGTGAGTCATAACATTACTAATGGGATGAGCTGTACATGACCTTTTTCTTTTCCTTAAAGCAATTGGAACATCAAGATCATCAGATGGGATTTCATTCGTAAAAATATTTTCAGATTCAGGATGTGTACCTTTGCATGAACTAGTATTTGACTCGTGACTCGGATTGGCATCTTGGCAGTGTGGCGTGTTAACCTCAGCTCCTTTTGTTGGTTTAGACCTCCTGGAATACACCAAGGTCTCCTTTTGTTTTTCTTGGTTGGCAGTAGTACGGACATCAGGTTGTTGTGAAGGTTCCTTGTCATGCTTACTTTTTGTGGTATAGGTGTTTGAATCTGTTACATTATCGATTGGAATGAAATATGGCACATTTGGACCAAACCTGATATTCATGTGAAGGAGTCTCCCCCTGAATATCGGGTTTTGAGTAAAAAGCTTTATTTTCAAAAAATGTGACATACATGGAGTTATAGATTTTTTTTGTAACAGGAGAATAACACTTATATCCCCTCTAATTACATGAGTAACCTAAGAAGATACATTTGAGTGACTTTTGGTCCAACTTGCTTCGATTATGAGATGGAATATGGACGAATGATGTACACCCAAAGACCTTAAGAGGAACTTCAGAGAAAAATCTTATATGAGGATACGTGATCATGAGTGTTTGAAGAGGTGTTTGAAAGCTTAAAACCCGGGATGGCATACGGTTGATGAGATAGGTTGCTGATAATATGGCATCTTCCCAAAAAATAGAAGGAACATGGGTTGTAAACATAAGTGATCGTGCAAATTCTAAGATATGTCGATTTTTTCTTTCAGCAACTCTATTTTGTTGTGGAGTGCCGACACATGAACTAAGGTGGATGATTCCATTTTCATTGAGATATGATCCCAGATTTGAATCGAAGAATTCAGTTCCATTATCTGTTTTTAAATTTGAATTTTGGTGCCAAATTGAACATCAATCATTTTATGGAGCGTTCCTAAAATATGTTTCACCTCAGATTTTTCTTTCATAAGAAAGGTCCAAGTGACACGGGTGTGGTCATCAATAAATGTGACAAACCATCTTGAGCCAGAAATATTTTTAACTCGAGATGGCCCCCATACGTCACTATGGATTAGATAGAATGGGTGAGATTTCTTATATGGTTGAATAGGGTATGAATTTCGAGAATGCTTTGAATATTGACACACTTCACATTCAAATGGAACTGAATTCTTATTAATCAAACTTGGAAACAACCTTTTTAAGTACAATAAATTTGGATGTCCTAATCTATAATGCCAAAGACGAATGATTTCATTATTTGGGTTTGGAGACCGGATACCAACTGCACTAGTTGACATTCTTGGTTCCTTTATTCTTGCTTCTGCCTCCATGATTAAAAGCCTTCCACGTGCCCTAGCACTGCCAATCGTCCTCCCCGAGTCCGAGTCCTGAAATTCAAGCAAAGTAGGGGACATCTTAGTGACGCAATTGAGATCAATCATGAGCTGCATGGTGGATAATAGATTATATGTAAGCTTAGGTACATAAAGAACAGAGGTAAGGGTAATCTCTTTAGAGATAGCCACCGAACCTATACCCATTACATCTAGTATCTCGTCACCTGTTTGAACTTTGGTTCCTGTTTTGCAAGGTTGGAGGCCTTTAAAAGCATTAATATCAGGGGTCATATGATTTGTTGCTCCCGAATCACAAATCCACTCTCCTGCATTACATTTTGCGGTTAAGGCAGTAGGCGAGTGACTACTCTAAGCCACAGCTGCCGTGCTAGTTACCCCAATTGCCGATTGGATCGTGGTTTGTATCATTTTTTGAAAGGCTTCCATTTGTTCTTGGTTAAGCGGGCCTCTATCTGTTGCAGCAACATGGACACCTGACTTGTATGATTCTCCTGTTTGAACTTTATTAGGTAATTTTCTACATGTCTCCTTTGTGTGCCCTGGATACTTGCAATGCTCACACCAAGGACGGTTACCTGGTCGTTGACCATTGTTGTGAGAATTTGTATTGTATTGGTTTCCCCAATATCCACTAGAGGGCTGCCTTCTAGCAGCTAATGCAGAAGTTTCTGTATTTTGTTAGGAGTTTGATGATCCCAACATAACCTTCCTTCGAGTTTCTTCGCGGCGTACTTCTGAAAAAACTTCGCGTACACTTGGCAATGGTTTCATGCTTAGTACCCTTCCATGAACATCATCAAGATTCTTGTTTAAGCCAAGTAAAAATTTGTAGATTTGCTCTTTTTCTTGAATATCTTTGTATTGCTTCGCATCAGTAGCACAACTCCAAGATATACCATCCAGAACATCCAACTGTTACCAATAACGCGTCAACATGTTGAAATATTCTGTGACGGTTCTTTCTTCTTGATGAAGGTCATGCAACATCCCTTTTATTTCAAAGATTGCTGAAGCATTATATTTGTTGGAGTATGTGTCTCGGGCTGCATCCCAAATCTCTTTGGCTGTTTTATAATACATGAAATTTTCCCCGGTTTCGTTAGTCATTGAATTTAACAACCAAGACATCACCATGTTGTTTTCTGTCTTCCAAGTATGGTACCTCGGGTCATCCTGCGCTGGTGGCAAGGCATCCCCTGTCAAATATTCATCTTTTCCTTTCCTGGTCACGAAAATCATTACTGAATGTGACCATTGGTTGTAGTTTTGGCCATTGAGTTTATGGCATGTGATTATGATCCCACTTCCTGCAAGTGTTGGTGCAATATCAGACATATCTGGTTGAGTGCGGTCAGAGGTGCCACTTTCTGCCTCACTAACAAAAGCTGATGAATTGATATATTTGGTCATTGGTTGTTGGATAACAGAGAGAATGGATCAAGCTTCTGATACCATCTGAAAAAATATAGAGTGGGGAAGTTTTCACGTTTATTCACTTCAATAAAATCAGTACACAGTTGAATACAATATATAGCCAGAGTTCACAACTAACTGACCTTTATTCTAAGAAGAATAACAAATCAAATATAACTGACGTAGTCTTCCTCCAGGACTTATCTAATAATTCAAAATAGCAATAAATAAGGATTGACTTAACTACTTATTTTCCACATTAAATCGTGTACATTTAAGTAAAAATATTTGTCTTCGCCATACTTTAAACAAAAAATCTTATCAGTTTACCTTTACATAGTTTAAGGGTGTGTTTCGTAAGAGTAGGTTAGAGTTGGAACTTAAGATGGAGTTAGTGGTTGGGTCTCATAGGTGTAGCTTTCGTAAGGGCTAGAGTTGGAGCTGGAGTAAGTACGGACGGATGGGGGTTTTATTTTAAAGCTACTTCCAAACACCATCATACATTTTATTGTAATTAACTCTTTATTTGATATCAAATCGTTTTGAGTTTTGAATTAAGACAATAGATTGAAGAAAATGAATAATGATACAAACGAGTGGTTCACGATTTGCAGGAAAACAACAAAGACAATTTCCAAATGTCATTTGAACAAATTAAATCGGCTACGGAGAATTTCAGTCATAAGAATCTTATTGGAGAAGGAGGATTTGGGAAGACATACAAAGGAAAAGTTGAAAATTCTAATGGATGTGAAATCATTGTCGCAAAGCGTTTGGATAGAAGCCAAGGTCAGGGAAACCATCATTTTTTGACAGAGCTCGAAATTCTTTTTGATTATAGACACGATAATATCATCGGTCTAAAGGGCTATTGTAATGAAAAGATAGAAAAAATCATCATTTATGAACATGCATCTAAAAGAAGTCTCGATATGCATTTGGAAGACAAGTGTCTTACATGGACAAAACGACTAAACATATGTATTAATATTGCTAACGGATTGTCTTTTCTACATGGAGGTGCTCTAACTAAAGAGGTGGTGATACACAGGGACATCAAAAGTGCCAACATTCTATTAACCGGTGATTGGAAAGCTAAAATTTCTGATTTTGGGTTATCTGCGATAACCCCAATAAATCAGGAAGTCATCAGCAAACTTGTAGGCACAGAGGGCTCGTTGACCCACTCTATGAGGTTACAGGTTTTTGCACAGAAAAATCAGATATTTACTCATTTGGTGTTGTTTTGTTTGAGATCATGTATGGGAAATTGTTAGTGCCCAATACACTAGATTATAACCAAGAAAGGGTAACTGGGATCCTTAAACGCATACATGAAGAAGGAATAGTTGATACACTCGTGTTTAAGGAAATAAAAGAAAAAATGGACCCCCGATCTCTGTCTACATTTCAAATGGTTGTTGGTGAATGCTTGGATGTTGATAGAAAAATACGACCAACAGCAGAAAAGGTGTTGCAGCAACTAAAAAAGGCGTTGGAATTTCAAGTAAGTTTTCATCCATATCCAGTGAAAAAGAAAATTTTATTAAAATCTAGATGTAAGTAGTCATATTCTTTAACTAGTATGATTACTAGACCAGAATCAATGATAAGCCTTTTTTGGAACAGTTTCGATATTACATATTAGTAATTAATGATTAATAAATCTAATAAATAATCATGAAAGGAAAAATCTAAATGTCTAGCACTAACTGATATGCAGGAGGATTATGAGATATGGGAGCCTAAATTGCCTAAAGGCTATAACGAAATCATCAAAAGGTCAAAATCCTCAGGTGTTGATGCTAATCATGAAAGCAAAAAGGATATTTACAACATGTTCATCAAAGGAATCCTCCTTCAAGATGACAAGATGGTAAGTAGTTCCGTTTCAAAGTATCTTGAGCCATAAATATGCAACTAATCTCCGTATTAATAACTTTCAAAGCATAAGGATTTGATTCATTCTGTTATTGCAGTGGTTTTCAATAGGAATCAACGGCGAAAGGAATGAAATGATATCAGCATCAAAGTTCTCTTACAGGAACCGTAGTCCACATAAGTGGCAGTCTCTTTCCGAATCAAGGTTCCTCTTCTTTCTCTTGTCATGTTGTTGTACGCACGTGTATACGTATAAAATGTAGACATTTATATATCTACCTCGCTTTTAGAAT